>NC_081181.1:86482457-86616330 GCF_029867415.1 Vicia villosa | reverse complement strand
GATGGCACTACCAGTGGTTGGGGGCACATTAATATTCCTACCAACAACAAGAACAGAACGGGAATTGGATTCTTTCCAACATCATCAAAAAATATTCCAGGGATTGAGGTAGTTCTCCCAATTCAAGAAACTTTCTGCAGTGGAGGTTTTCTTCAACCTGTTCAACAAACAGTCAATACCATCGGTATGGAAAACACCGATGAAGAGGAATGGTTATCCTATCTTAACAAAGCAGGATACATCTCCCTACCAGAGTCTGATCCACCTTGCTGTTATCCAACTAAAGGATCTGAAAGTAAGACTCAACCGAGCAGTGATGAAGTTACTAACAGCTTCACCACCAGAAGTCATGGTTCATCAGAAGAAGTTCCTCCTATCCCCGAAGAGACTTGGGATACCTTAGGAGAACCAAGCGGAAAATTCGACTACATGGTGAAATACTCCGCTCCTGAAAGTTCAAGAATCTCTCTTGAAGATATTGTTCCAACTGGATGGAACAGTGATTTTGAGTACCTCTCTCAGCCAAAAGAGATGTATAACCCTTGCTATTCATCATCATCCACTGGTGAAGTCATCATTGAGGATTATATCCCCAAGTCATCTTCCGAGGCTAAGGATCTAGAGTTCACATATCTAGTCAATGCCATCTTGGGAGAAGAGCAAGACCAAAGTACAGAAGAGGATGATCTCGAAAGTGTCTCCGACAACGAGTCTCTCCATTCAGAAGATTGGAAGTTCCCTCAAAAGAAAGTTCGACATACTCCACTTGGAAAGGGGTATGCTCACACCGCTCAGTCTGCTGAAGTAGAAGAAGATCGTCTGAGTGTTGCAAAAACAGTGGTTGGTAAATCAAGACCTACCACAGGCCAGCTTAAGCCTAAGGTTCCAGATTACTTAGTGCACAATGGGGTTCGCCACTACTGGACAGCTGTTGAAGTTTCAACCGTTGTTCGCACTCCTAAGTAGGAACTTTCACCGTTATTTTGTCCTCTCACCATAGCCCAGGGTGAAGAGATGTTTCATAGGGCTTTGCATTTTACTATTTCTTAGTTAAATGTCCCTCTTTGCTTCGCCCAAAGCAATAGAGTTTTGTTTTATAGGGTCTTTGTTTCAAGAAATGACTGTCCATAAATAAAAATGTCATTCTGTTCCTTCGTTTAGTTTTCCCTTTTATTTTTTCGGAAATTGGTAATCCTAAAAAAAAAACACCCCTAAAAAAAACATCAAAAATTCATTAACTGCATACACCGAGTCTTCCCTCGTTGTCTAAATAAAACTTATCACACATATGCAGATTAATCATAAAATACCCCGTTGAAACGTGCGACCGTATGACTTCTCCAAGCTTTGAGTTTCCTGTATTCGAGGCAGAGGAAGAAGAAGACGAAGAAATATCAAAGGAAATTTCACGATTACTTCAACAAAAGGAAGAGGCCATTCAGCCATACAATGAGCCTCTAGAGATCATTAACCTTGGTTCCGTTGGAAACAGAAAAGAGGTTAAGATTGGAGCTTCGCTCAGTTCAGAGATCAGAGAGAGTTTGATACAGCTGCTCAAAGAATTCTCAGATGTCTTCGCTTGGTCTTATCAAGATATGCCAAGGTTGGATACCAGTATAGTGGAGCATCACTTGCCGTTAAAAGCAGAATGCCCTCCGGTCAAGCAAAAATTAAGAAGAACACTTCCGGAGATGGCCATGAAAATCAAAGAGGAAGTTCAAAAGCAGATCAACGCAGGTTTCCTCGTCACTTCAGAATACGCTCAGTGGTTAGCTAACATTGTTCCCGTTCCCAAGAAAGACGGAAAAGTCCGCATGTGCGTCAACTACAGAGATTTGAACAAAGCTAGCCCTAAGGATGATTTTCCTTTACCACATATTGATATGTTGGTAGACAGTACAGCAAAATCCAAAGTTTTCTCGTTCATGGACGGATTTTCAGGATACAACCAAATCAAAATGGCACCTGAAGACATGGAAAAAACAGCTTTCATCACCCCCTGGGGCACGTTCTGCTACCGTGTTATGCCTTTTGGACTAAAGAACGCAGGGGCAACTTATCAAAGAGCCATGACTACACTTTTCCACGACATGATGCATAAGGAAGTGGAAGTCTATGTGGACGACATGATCGCCAAATCAGAAAATGAAGAAGATCACATACAGGATCTGACAAAGTTATTTCAACGCTTACGGAAGTTTCAGCTTCGCCTGAACCCCAACAAGTGTACCTTTGGTGTCTATTCAGGAAAACTCCTTGGTTTCATTGTCAGCAAACGAGGAATTGAAGTAGATCCAGACAAAGTCAGGGCAATTCAAGAAATGCCTTCACCCAGAACCGAGAAACAAGTTAGAGGATTTCTTGGACGTCTGAATTACATCTCAAGATTCATATATCTCATGACTGCAACTTGCGCTCCTATCTTCAAACTTCTACGGAAAAATCAAAGTTGCGTCTGGACAGACGATTGTCAGAAAGCGTTCGACAGCATTAAGGAATATCTGCTCGAACCACCCATCCTGTCTCCTCCAGTGGAAGGAAGACCTTTGATAATGTACTTGACCGTCTTAGAAGATTCCATGGGTTGTGTCCTTGGACAGCAAGACGAGACAAAGAGAAAAGAGCATGCCATCTACTACCTGAGCAAGAAATTCACTGACTGTGAATCCTGCTACTCCATGCTCGAGAAGACGTGTTGTGCTTTGGCCTGGGCTGCCAAGCGTCTCCGCCAGTACATGATTCGACATACTACTTGTTTGATCTCGCATATGGATCCAATCAAGTACATCTTTGAGAAGCCTGCTTTAACCGGGAGAATTGCCCGTTGGCAGATGTTGTTATCAGAATATGACATTGAGTATCACGCACAGAAGGCCGTGAAAGGAAGCATTCTAGCTGAACACCTGGCTCACCACCCACTCAATGGTCATGAATCAACCAGTTTTGACTTTCCGGACGAGGACGTCATGTACCTCAAGATGAAAGATTACGACGAGCCACTACCAGACGAAGGACCTGAGATAGGATCCCAGTGGGGCTTAATCTTTGACGGAGCTGTCAATGCTTATGGACGAGGAATTGGGGCAATCATTGTTACACCTCAGGGTACCCATATTCCATTTACTGCCAGATTAACTTTCAAATGCACCAACAATGAGGCCGAATATGAAGCTTGCATCATGGGTCTCGAAGAAGCCATGGATCTGAGAATTAAACACTTGGATGTATATGGAGATTCTGCTTTGGTCATCAATCAAATCAAAGGAGAATGGGAAACACGCCAACCAGGGCTAATTCCTTACAAAGACTACGCGAGAAGATTATTACCATTCTTCGACAGGGTAGATTTTCATCACATTCCTCGTGAAGAAAACAATTTGGCTGATGCATTAGCCACACTCTCTTCCATGATTAGGATAAATCATTGGAATGACGTTCCTCGGATCGATGTTATGCGCCTGGATAGGCCCGCTCATGTGTTCACAGTAGAAGCAATCATCGACGACAAACCGTGGTACTACGACATCAAGAACTTTCTTCAAAAGCAAGAGTACCCTCTTGGGACGTCAAAGAAAGATAGAAAGACTTTGAGAAAGTTAGCTTGTAGATTCTTCTTGAATGAAGATGTTCTGTACAAGAGAAACTTCGACATGGTTCTGCTCAGATGCGTTGACAGAAAGGAAGCAGAAATACTCATGAGAGAAATACACGAAGGTTCCTTTGGTACTCACACCAATGGACATACCATGACAAGGAAAATACTGAGAGCAGGATACTATTGGCTGACAATGGAGTCAGATTGCTACCAGTACGCAAAAAGGTGTCACAAATGTCAGATCTACGCCGATAGAATTCATGTGCCACCATCTCTTCTCAACATACTCTCTTCCCCTTGGCCTTTCTCTATGTGGGGAATCGACATGATTGGAATGATCGAACCAAAAGCGTCCAACGGACATCGCTTCATCTTGGTAGCTATAGACTATTTCACCAAATGGGTTGAAGCAGCTTCATATGCAAACGTTACAAGACAAGTTGTCGTCAGGTTTATCAAGAATCACATCATCTGTCGCTACGGCATTCCTAGCAAGATAATTACTGACAATGGGTCAAATTTGAATAACAAAATGATGAAGGAGCTTTGTGAAGAATTCAAGATCGAACATCACAACTCATCTCCTTACAGACCAAAGATGAATGGAGCTGTAGAAGCAGCTAATAAAAACATCAAGAAAATCATTCAGAAGATGGTCATTACTTACAAAGATTGGCATGAAATGCTCCCGTATGCTCTTCATGGTTACCGTACATCAGTACGTACTTCGACTGGAGCAACTCCTTTCTCCCTTGTATATGGCATGGAGGCAGTCCTACCTATAGAGGTTGAGATTCCGTCAATGAGAGTCTTGATGGAGGCAAAATTAACAGAAGCCGAGTGGTGTCAAAGCAGATTCGATGAATTGAACTTAATCGAAGAAAAGCGCATGACAGCTTTATGCCACGGTCAGCTATATCAACAAAGAATGAAGAAAGCTTTCGACAAAAAGGTTCGACCTCGCACAATCAAAGAAGGCGACCTTGTACTAAAAAAGATTCAATCTTTTCTCACAGATTCGAGAGGGAAATGGACTCCCAATTATGACGGCCCCTACGTGGTCAAGAGAGCTTTCTCAGGAGGAACCTTAATACTCACGACTATGGATGGAGAAGAATTCACCCGTCCTGTGAACGTCGACGCAGTCAAGAAATACTTCGCCTAAATAATTAAAAAACAGCTCGCTAAGTTGAAAACTCGCAAAGAGCGGCTTAGGCAAAAAAGAGCGTCTCGGTGAATCGAAAACCCGAAAGGGCGATTCAGGAAAAAGTTAGAGACATAAAAAATAATAAATAATCAATCCCGGTAAACTTAAAACCCGAAAGGGGTAGTTTACGCAAAAGTTAGGGATATATGGCAAGTAACTGTGTTCAGGACAAACTTGATCATTCGAAATCCATAGCGGAGTGTTTATCAGCAGTAGGTCATCTTCTACGAAGCACGAATACAACGCAACTTGGAGTGGAAGGGAAAGATAACGGTCATCACGTTTCATCGTAGCCCTTTTCCCGAAAATTACCAATTTCCAACTTTGTAAATACTCCATGGAATCAAGCATTTGGCTGATTACCATTCCATATATAATAATTTGAGCCTTGTGCTTTTCCTTTGCAATCTAGTCTTATTCAGTTTCTTGGAATGCATTTTAAATTTAAACAGTCACTTTCTTGAAACAAATGTTTTCATAAAATAAAAATGAATTTACTTGCAAAAATAAAGGTGAAATTTCTTTCCAAGGTTTACAAACAATAGGAAGAATGCAAATAGTTGCTCCGAGAACGGTTGAGACTCCGGGAACCAATATTTCCCCATGAGGTCGCTTTGCGAACATCTCCCGATGACGGATCTTCACTTCAATTAATATTACTCGCTTCGGACAGCGGACAACTGGTAACCAGATATTCCCAACAGAGTTCGAACTACAAGAAGAGGACATCTTCTGATCAACAAGAATTCAAGTCGTATCATCAGGGTTTTACATCCGCGACAATTCTATTCACATTCACTTTACATTTCATAATTGTCATAATATTCATGCATACATTACAACTATATAGTCAAATTAGGCTTTTAATCATGAGAATGCCCGAGTCATGAGGGCATGAACTCAAGTTTCCCCTGCAAGTCTTGGAGAAACTTTTTCCTCCAAGACAACAATCCATGAAGAGAGATTTCCCCAAGCAAGTCAACAGATGGTAGTCTCCCTCAAAGAGAAAGTTTGTTCACTTTTGGAATCCATCCGCCGAGATTCTCCTGCAAAGCAACATTCAACAGTCTTTTTCAGATAAGATAGTCTGCTTCGCATTTTGGGTTTCCCCAAAAGTTTGGCATTTCCCCAGCAGGGTCAAGTGATGCCACTTCTTGTCAAAGAATAATCCAGAATCTCCCAGCAGATCAACAAATGATTCCCCTACAGAATCAGTGAATGGTAGTCTTCATCCAGAAGATAGTTCATGATCCCCAGCGGAGTCAACAAATGGTAGTCTTTCCCCAAGGAAAGACAGTTTGTCTGTTAAATACTCAAGAGATCGACAAATGGTAGTTTCTTCAAACAGTTTGTCTGTTTCAGGGATGTTTAGTTCCCCACAGAGTCAATAAATGGTAGTTTTCCCCTTAAGAAAACAGTTTGTTGATTCCCCAGGCACCAATCGACGAATGGCAGTTTTCACCCCGAAAACAGTTCGTCTGCCTTCAAAACAAAGTCATTAGCCCCTCAAAAAGCATGGGCCCATATGACAATCTTTCAAAGATGCCAGGTCAAAAGGGAAGATGGCAAAGTTTCTTATTTACCGTCAAATGGTATCTCATCTCCAAGTGCTGATGAGAAGTTTGATGAGGAAACAAACCCTCGAAGTTTCTTTATTTACCGTCAAATGGTATCTTACCTCCAAGTGCTGGTAAGAAGTTTGATGAGGAAACAACCCATTGAAGTTTCTTTATTACCGTCAAATGGTATCTCATCTCCAAGTGCTGATGAGAAGTTTGATGAGGAAACAAACCCTCGAAGTTTCTTTATTTACCGTCAAATGGTATCTTACCTCCAAGTGCTGGTAAGAAGTTTGATGAGGAAACAACCCTTTGAAGTTTCTTTATTACCGTCAAATGGTATCTCATCTCCAAGTGCTGATGAGAAGTTTGATGAGGAAACAAACCCTCGAAGTTTCTTTATTTACCGTCAAATGGTATCTTACCTCCAAGTGCTGGTAAGAAGTTTGATGAGGAAACAACCCTTTGAAGTTTCTTTGTTACCATCAAATGGTATCTCATCTCCAAGTGCTGGTAAGAAGTTTGACGAGGAAACAGACCGTTGGAAATTTTCTCTTTATCCGAGATATTGTCCAAACGCAACTAAGACCAGTTTCGAGATATGGACATCCGAAACAAGGGGGAAGTTGTTTTACCTTTCTCTAAGTATCAACACTTAGTTAAAGAAGATGGAATGCACATCTTACATTGCCATCCATTCACCAGAATCCACATCAAGTATTTCTACAGGAGTTTGTCTCCTCATTCCACGCCAAGCGCGACAACGGGATCAAATCATTGCAAAGATTTTATCATCTCAGGAGTGCCCAAAATTCGGGCATTCTTTGATATTTAAGTCTCTTTTACGCATGAGAGATCGAGATCTAAATCTCTCTCCCTCCAGATAAAAGAAACTTAAATAGGGGCATCTGTCATACCCTAATTTTTGACCCCCCTGAGATGACATATCTTCAGGATTTTCATCAAGTCAAAGCAAGTACCCAGAGCAGCCTGACATTCAATCGAGGGTGTTCAAAGACAAGAAAACTCAGGCAAAGGATCAATCAATAGAGGGATTAGTCTCTAATACAATCATAAGACTCAAAAGCCTCATTATTACACCTATGATTGATTAGACATCCAGTCATCTGAGTACAGGTTTACTCAGGTCACCAGACTAGGGTTTTGAGCCTATCAAGGACTAAAATCAGGGATCACATTTGGGAGACCCTAAAAAACCTCAGAGGGTCATTCAAAGACATCAATCATCTTAAAATAACTCATATTACAAGATCCACTGGACATTACATCTCAGTTCAAAGCCTACAGTCATCATTGTCCTCTGGTCGACAATTAGGGTTTTTGACCTAATTCACCAAGATAGTTGACTTTTGATCAGGGCATGAATCCAAAACTCAAGACATGATTCAAGGGTCTCTACTACCTCAATATAATCCATTTACATCATTCATTTGAGGAAAAGATCTTGTTTCTACACAAAAGTCCAAAAATTCACTTTGTCAGCCAAAAGTCAACTATGAAGGATCATCATTGACTTTTAAGGTTTTTGGTCAAAAAATGACTTTCAAAGATCAATATCATCAATATATGGATGTCAAAGTCATTTGGCCAAAGAAATTCAAAGAAATTCATCAAGGAGCGAAAAGTCGGGAATTAGGGTTTTTGAGGGCATAGTGAGAACTCAAAATTTCACCTACACAACTCAAAAAACTTCCAACATGAAAGTTGTAGATCTTGCAAAATAAAACAACATCTTACAAAGGAACTTTTTTCAAAAGATCAACCATTTATGAAGTTTTGGAAATTTTGAAGTTTAGGTCATAAACACTTAGAATTTTTTCTAAGTGTTTTAACCTAGTTTTCTTCCAACTTTGGCCTCATTTTTCACAAATTTCCCAAAGGATTCTGAAGAAGACATAAACTAATGATTTAAAGTAGATGTTTAGGGCTTTCCAAATTGTGTTCAACCTTCTCAAAATTCAATTTGAGCTAAGAGTTATGCTTGTTCAAAGTTGGCCTCATGAAGTGAAATTATAGGTCATGCATCATTTTGGAACTTTGAAGTTTTGTGCACATGACCTCAAATACATATGCTACATGACCCATAATACATCTGCAAACATGCCATGCATTCAGTTTCACCATGCCATGATAATTGGAGAAGATTCCTAAAACAAGAACATGTGATTATGTAATGATTACATTTGAGAATTTATGGCAAATTGATGAATCACCCAAGGAATCTTCTCACCAACCAATTAGAGCTCACTTTGCATCTGAATTGTCCCCTAAGATCAGATAGAATCAATGGATAGGGGAGGTGGCTCGAAAATGCAATGATCACACTTGGATATTCTTTGAAATTTCTTCATGGCTAAGAAACCAAACTTGCTTCACTAAGGAAGCTCACTACTCTGCAGCTATACTGATCCATTTGCCTATAAATACAGATGCATTCCTCATTCAAAAACACACCAAAGCAACCATATTACTTGCTTTCTCTTTCTCTCGTCTTGTTCATTGTTTTTCAAAGTTCTTTGGCAAGAAGATTCGATTTCTTCAAACCAGAGCTTATCTTTGGGAAGTGAGCATTCTAACATCTCAAGGGAGGTCATTTGAGGTGATCCAAGCACCTGGATCACTTCTGTAAGTGGAGGAACACCATTGTTGCTCTCACTTTGGAGCATTTGCAGTTGGAGGTCCATGGAGTGATTCAGAAGGTTTCAAGCCAAGCCAATCATCCAGACACATTCCTCAGGTCATAGTGGAGCTAACCAGATGGCTGCAGCTCATCTGTAACTCACAAATTCAACAACCTCCATGTTCACTTGAAGCTGAAATCGAGGGAGGTCCATAGAACAATTCAGAAGGATTCAGGCTATAATAAACATCCAGTTAGCATCATTGAGTCTCAGGGAAGCTATTGAGATCATTCATTCAAGCCCAGGTGCTCTCAATCATCCTCACGACCTTCAGTTTCAGAGGTAAGTTTCTGAACCTCACCTCTTTAATTTAAGCACTCTTTGTGATAAAGCTCGATTCTATCTTGTTCAGCATCATCAGAGGATTGAAAACCCTCTATCATCATTCATTTATCTTTCAGCATAGCCATTTAATTTGATTTTTTAAGTTTTAGGGTTCTTCACGATTTCTGGTAAATTAGTTAGATGTAGTTAATATAAGTACATGTTAGTTACATATTTAGAATCGTGAGTGAATTTAGAGCAAGTTTCATGTTTACATCGTGGCAAATGGTTGAGAAACGAGTGAGTTCAGAAATTCAAATTCATGGAGCTTGAGGTTGAAGACGAAGATGGTGGTGGCGCGCGAAAATTCAAATCTCAGGGCAGAGTTTATCTTATTTTGAGTGGTATGCGTTTTATAAACGACTGAACAATTTGCCCCAGTGGCCACCTATACGCCCTTAGTCTCATCATGCCACAAGTCTGGGGTTCGAATCCCCCTCGCCCCAGACTTTTTGTTTCTTTTATTTTTTTCATGGTTTTACTACTTGTTTGAAAATATAATGAATTGAAGGCAAGTTACTATCACCATGCGCGCGCTGGCCCAGTGGTTTGGTTTTGGGTGTATGACATAAAGGGCGTGGGTTCAAACCATGGTGAGACCAAAACATTATTTTTACCACTAATTTCCTTCATTTTTTCTCACAACTTCACACAATTAATTCACCTATCAAATTAATTTATTTTCACTTCATTTTTCACACACTCTTTATTTAACATATCTATTTTGTGAATAATCAAAAAAATCATAAAAATATTATTTATTTCATGTATTTTAATTAGGTTTAAGATAGTATATTTTTAAGTGTTTCCTTAAATACTTTAAATATATATATTCATTTTGATTTAACCTAATCATTTTATAAATAAGTTTATGATAAAACCCTAATTGTTTAGGTCTTAATTAAGTAAAAATCTTTATTTTCACTTTAATTAAGTTGACTTTGGTCAAATTTCAAAGCTGTTTCCAATCTCCGAATAAATCAAAAGATTAGGGTTTTCAAACAACGAGACCTTGTATCATTCCAAATCATTTTCAAACTGTTTTTATAACCAGTACTGTAAAGTACTGGGCCTCTAATAGAGTGTAAGTCCCAAACACCTTCTCTTCTTAGCTTGTTTTCAAAACTATATTTTCAAAATCTTCTTTCTGTTTTCAAAACATTCTTCTGGTATTTGAAAGGCATTATTCCCGGTGAAACTCTTCAGATACCTATGTGACCTTTGTCCATCTTCACTTCTTCTGTTTTCAAAAACCATTAACTGTTTATCATGTATATATTCAACTGTTATCAACAAAACAACAAAAATACTGTTGAGGCTCTGTACCTACTTCTTCAATGGCCTCCACTTCATCCAGGTTAGGCTTTACAAGCTTTCAATTTACAGTCTTTGTTTAAATTACTGTCAAATATAAACTGTGCATATATATTAGTTTAGAACTGCATTTGAGTATAAACCTTAGGACAGTTAAACTATATATATATATTATAGGAATATGACCTAGGATTGAGAATGTCTTCCCGGTGAAGGCTCTTTCCTAATTAGAGATCTGTAGTTCAAACCACCAAGATGAATTATTCCCGGTGAAACATCTTGGCAAAAAAACCTTAGAATCCAAATAATAGGACACATCCACCCAAAGAGGAATTATTCCCGGTGAAACCTCTTACCCATTTGCTTAGAGCCAAAATAAGTTCAGAACCACATAAGCTTTCTCTTGTGCTATAACAAGGACCCTCGATGACCCTCGATTAGCCTCCTCTTGGGCTTTGTACAAGGACCCACAGGCTTCTTAAAAGCATTTCTAGCCTCCTCTTGGGCTTTGTACAAGGACCCACAGGCTTCTTAAAAGCATTTCCAGCTTCCTCTTGAGCTTGTATACAAGGACCCATCAGGTTTCTTATAAACATAGGAACAGGTCTTTAGTCACCTTTTAGCCTACCCTGGTGAGTTTCTTCCAATTTAAACCAGACTTTAAACAAGCTAAGTTTGTCTCAATTTTGCATTGAGTACACTTTTTGGAATGAGAGACATGGACAGTCTCTGTCACCCTTATCTTCATCAATCTTCCTTAGCAGAGTCTAGGATCCATGTTTGATCATCCTCAGCATTGAGTCAGCCTTCATCTTGGGCTTTAAACAAGAAGTCTCACTAGATAATCTTTCTGCAAATTCTTTCATCCCTTAATAATTAATGGAGTGCTACCCAAATCATTCATTTTAATCAAAACCCCTGGAAAGGGTTAGCCTCCAAAGTCAATTATTTAAAATGTCAATAAATAAAGATTCATTTCTCTTAGGAGATAATTTCCCCAAAAGAGTCAAACCCCTGGAAAGGGTCAGCCTCCAAAAAACATGATAAAAGTCAGTCTTTTAACAGACAAATTCACCAGCTGAGTCAAAATCCCTGGAAAGGGTTAGCTTCCAAAGAAAAACAGTCTTTTAAAACCTCCTCAGTAGAGTCAAAACCAACAAAAACAGTTAGCCTCAACCTTGGGCTTCATGCAAGGCACCCAAACAATAAAACTCCCCTGTCAAGAGTCAGCCTCAACCTTGGGCATTGTACAAGGCAGATAATAGAGTCTCCCCAGTGAGTCCTTCATCACCCAGTAGCCACAACCTTGGGCTTTGTACAAGGCAGATAAACCATATCTTTCATGTGTCAAAGATTCCTAACACTTAGGATCTTTCCCCATATAATCATCCATACTCAGTTCATTTAAAAGTCCGCCACAACCTTGGGCTTTGTACAAGGCAGAAAATAATGTTTTCCCTAGCTACAGTCAGCCACAACCTTAGGCTTTGTACAAGGCACATAAATAGAGTCTCCCTAAGTAGAGTCAGCCTCAATTCTGGGCTTTGTACAGAACACTAAAATACCCTGTAATTAATCCCCAATGGAGTCATCCCCCAGAGTCAATAAATATTAATTAATCAATCAAAAAGCCTCAAGCTTGGGCCTCATACAAGCCAGCTAAAGTCAAATCTTTTATACAGTAGATAGACATAGCTTATCTCTATAGAGAGATATTATTACTACTCTACCACATTCAAACAAACAAATATTTCATTTCAATTTTAATCAAGTCTCCCATTTAGGATTTTGAAAGGCATGAGCTGGCAGTAAAACCCAGACATGTGGTAACTTTCCCTAATTTGGATGAGCATCTTTCTTTCATTTAAGAGGCATTTGACTGGTATACTTGCATATACACAAGTAAGGTCCCCCTCTTGAATGAAATGAATTCAGTTATTCTGTCACTCCTTTAAATGTTTGTGGTAGAATAGTACAAATACCTCTCTGTAGAGATGATTTCATGTCTCTTTACTGTAAACAGAGCTTTAATTCAAAGCTTCAACCTTGAGCTTCAAGCAAGGCACCAAAAACAAGTAATTTCCCTAGTTAGTTCCCCGAACTACATTAAGCTCTGACTTCCACTAGGGATATGTAGGCATGAGGTTCACAAGGAATCTCAGCGAGCTAATAAAATACCAAAAATAGTCAGTCTGTCTATCTGTCTGTCTTTCTTTAATCAATTCAATTCCTTCTCCTAATACAAAGGAGAAACTTTCCCAATCATTAGCAATAAACACAATCACAATGACACAAAGAAGGTTCCTGTAGAGTACTACAGATATGTAGGGTGTTTAAACACTTCCCTATGTATAACCGACCTCCCGGACTCCAGAATTTCTAGTCTAGGTGTAAATCCCCACACTTAGCAAACTCTTAGGGTTTAGTTGAGATCTTTTTTTCCCTTTCCTACTCGTAGGACAAATAAGAAAGTTCGTGTGATATCGTAGGAAGAACTGAAATAAAATTCATCCCACCACGGGCGCATTCTCCTTCCAAATTTTGCGTGAAGGGTTTAGCGTGCCGTCCTCCCAAGTGAAACGGGGAGGTAAAGAAAACGACCACCACACTATCCTTCAAAGATACTAATCCAAACGTCCAAGCAAATCCTTTGCCGCAACATAAAGAAGCTTCAGTAAATCTGGTAGATCAACACCCCAACGTCATTCAAATCTACGACATTCGTCAGATAGGGGAAAATCTTGTCAAGATGCACGCTAAACAAGCCGGGTACGGTCATGTACCACCTCACAACTACTTCACATGTGAAATTTGTCCAAGGAATACTCAAGGATGTGCCGTAGTTCAAGCTGCATTACAAGAACAAATGGACTTAGGATGGATTCAACATATCCGAGTCAGAACTGAACATGACATCAACATGGTTCAAGGATGTCCAGGAGAATACAAAATCTACAAAGTTGAAGACCTTGAAGGATCGGTAGTCAGGTTCCACAAAACTTTAAATGGACTTGCCTACTTTGGAACAGATTTCCACGCTTACAATAGATGCAGAATCTGTCGAAGAAATTCACGAGGATGTTTGCGTGTTCGCAACGACATTCAAAAGCTGATGGATGACAATACCATTACTGTTCTTGCCAACAGAGAAGATGATGAAGTCTTTACCGTATCTCCTCAAATTAATCAAGTTGAACCTATGCAAGTTAAATATGACAGCAGGAAGACAGCAGTTGCACCGCTAGTCATCTACTTACCAGGTCCTGTACCGTATGAGTCCAGCAAGGCTATACCATACAAGTACAATGCTACATTCATTGAAAATGGTAAGGAAATACCATTACCGTCTGTTGTCAACATTGCTGATGTTAGTCGAGTCACCAGGAGTGGACGAGTCTTCAACAGAACAACAGAAAATGTGGAGAAACCTTCGGAGGAAGTACCACATAGACAAGACAATATTCCGACCAATGCTGTTCAAGCGAAAGAAAATGATGAGATCTTGAAGTTAATCCAGAGGAGTGAATACAACATTGTAGACCAATTACTACATACTCCGTCTAGGATTTCTGTTCTTTCCCTGCTATTGAGTTCTGAAGCTCATAGGGAAGCTCTACAGAAAGATTTGGAACAAGCTTTCGTAGAACCAAGTGTTACAATAAGCCAATTTAACAACATCGTTGCCAACATCTCTGCGGGAACTAACCTAAGTTTCTGTGACGAAGATCTTCCTGAAGAAGGGGTGGACCACAATCTTCCACTTCACATCTCAGTTGGCTGCATGGGTGATACACTCACAGGAGTCCTAATAGACAATGGATCTTCTCTCAACGTCATGCCTAAATCAACATTATCAAGATTATCTTTCGAAGATTACCCTCTAAGAAAAAGTCATGTCATCGTCAAAGCATTTGATGGATCAAGGAAGTCAGTTTTCGGAGAAGTAGATCTTCCCATAACTATTGGACCTCAGACGTTCAAAATCACTTTCCAAGTTATGGATATCCCAGCACAATACAGTTGTTTGCTAGGTCGCCCATGGATTCATGAGGCTGGGGCAATTACTTCAACACTTCATCAGAAACTGAAGTTCATAAGAAATGACAAATTGGTAACCGTATGTGGAGAACGAGCTCTGATCGTCAGCAACCTGTCATCATTCTCCGACATAGAACCAAAAGAAGTTGTGGGAACTAAATTCCAAGCACTTTCCTTAGACAAAGGAAAGGAGAAAGCAGCGTCTATTTCTTCATACAAAGATGCAATCCAAGTTGTAAAGGATGGCACTACCAGTGGTTGGGGTCACATTAATATTCCTACCAACAACAAGAACAGAACGGGAATTGGATTCTTTTCAACATCATCAAAAGCTATCCCAGGGATTGAGGTAGTTCTCCCTATTCAAGAAACTTTCTGTAGTGGAGGTTTTCTTCAACCTGTTCAACAAACAGTCAACACCATCGGTACGGAAAACACCGATGAAGAGGAGTGGTTATCCTATCTTAACAAAGCAGGATATATCTCCCTACCAGAGTCTGATCCACCTTGCTGTTATCCAACTAAAGGATCTGAAAGCAAGACTCAACCAAGCAGTGATGAAGTTACTAACAGCTTCACCACCAGAGGTCATGGTTCATCAGAAGAAGTTCCTCCTATCCCCAAAGAGACTTGGGATACATTAGGAGAACCAAGCGGAAAATTCGACTACATGGTGAAATACTCCGCTCCTGAGAGTTCAAGAATCTCTCTTGAAGATATTGTTCCAACTGGATGGAACAGTGATTTTGAGTACCTCTCTCAGCCAAAAGAGATGTATAACCCTTGCTATTTATCATCAGCATCTGGTGAAGTCATCATTGAGGATTATATCCCCAAGTCACCTTCCGAGGCTAAGGATCTAGAGTTCACATATCTAGTCAATGCCATCTTGGGAGAAGAGCAAGACCAAAATACAGAAGAGGATGATCTCGAAAGTGTCTCCGACAACGAGTCTCTCCATTCAGAAGATTGGAAGTTCCCTCAAAAGAAAGTTCGACATACTCCACTCGGAAATGGGTATGCTCACACCGCTCAGTCTGCTGAAGTAGAAGAAGATCGTCTGAGTGTTGCAAAGACAGTGGTTGGTAAATCAAGACCTACCACAGGCCAGCTTAAGCCTAAGGTTCCAGATTACTTAGTGCACAATGGGGTTCGCCACTATTGGACAGCTGTTGAAGTTTCAACTGTTGTTCGCACTCCTAAGTAGGAACTTTCACCGTTATTTTGTCCTCTCACCATAGCCCAGGGTGAAGAGATGTTTCATAGGGCTTTACATTTTACTATTTCTTAGTTAAATGTCCCTCTTTGCTTCGCCCAAAGCAATAGAGTTTTGTTTTATAGGGTCTTTGTTTCAAGAAATGACTGTCCATAAATAAAAATGTCATTCTGTTCCTTCGTTTAGTTTTCCCTTTTCTTTTTTCGGAAATTGGTAATCCTAAAAAACACCCTTAAAAAACATCAAAAAAATAAAAAATAAAAAAAAATCATTAACTGCATACACTGAGTCTTCCCTCGTTGTCTAAATAAAACTTATCATACATATGCAGATTAATCATAAAATACCCCGTTGAAACGTGCGACCGTATGACTTCTCCAAGCTTTGAGTTTCCTGTATTCGAGGCAGAGGAAGAAGAAGACGAAGAAATATCAAAGGAAATTTCACGGTTACTTCAACAAAAGGAAGAGGCCATTCAGCCCTACAATGAGCCTCTAGAGATCATTAACCTTGGTTCCGATGGAAACAGAAAAGAGGTTAAGATTGGAGCTTCGCTCAGTTCAGAGATCAGAGAGAGTTTGATACAGCTGCTCAAAGAATTCTCAGATGTCTTCGCTTGGTCTTATCAAGATATGCCAGGGTTGGATACCAGTATAGTGGAGCATCACTTGCCATTAAAAGCATAATGCCCTCCGGTCAAGCAAAAATTAAGAAGAACTCATCCGGAGATGGCCATGAAAATCAAAGAGGAAGTTCAAAAGCAGATCAACGCAGGTTTCCTCGTCACTTCAGAATACCCTCAGTGGTTAGCTAACATTGTTCCCGTTCCTAAGAAAGACGGAAAAGTCCGCATGTGCGTCGACTACAGAGATTTGAACAAAGCTAGCCCTAAGGATGATTTTCCTTTACCACATATTGATATGTTGGTAGACAGTACAGCAAAGTCCAAAGTTTTCTCGTTCATGGACGGATTTTCAGGATACAACCAAATCAAAATGGCACCTGAAGACATGGAAAAAACAGCTTTCATCACCCCCTGGGGCACGTTCTGTTACCGTGTTATGCCTTTTGGACTAAAGAACGCAGGGGCAACTTATCAAAGGGCCATGACTACGCTTTTCCACGACATGATGCATAAGGAAGTGGAAGTCTATGTGGACGACATGATTGCCAAATCAAAAAATGAAGAAGATCACATACAGAATCTGACAAAGTTATTTCAACGCTTACGGAAGTTTCAGCTTCGCCTGAATCCCAACAAGTGCACCTTTGGTGTCTACTCAGGAAAATTCCTTGGTTTCATTGTCAGCAAACGAGGAATTGAAGTAGATCCAGACAAAGTCAAGGCAATTCAAGAAATGCCTTCACCCAGAACCGAGAAACAAGTTAGAGGATTTCTTGGACGTCTGAATTACATCTCGAGATTCATATATCTCATGACAGCAACTTGCGCTCCTATTTTCAAACTTCTACGGAAAAATCAAAGTTGCGTCTGGACAGACGATTGTCAGAAAGCGTTCGACAGCATTAAGGAATATCTGCTCGAACCACCCATCCTGTCTCCTCCAGTGGAAGGAAGACCTTTGATAATGTACTTAACCGTCTTAGAAGACTCCATGGGTTGTGTCCTTGGACAGCAAGACGAGACGAGAAGAAAAGAGCATGCCATTTACTACCTGAGCAAGAAATTCACTGACTGTGAATCCCGCTACTCCATGCTCGAGAAGACGTGTTGTGCTTTGGCCTGGGCTGCCAAGCGTCTCCGCCAGTACATGATTCGACATACTACTTGTTTGATCTCTCATATGGATCCAATCAAGTACATCTTTGAGAAGCCTGCTTTAACCGGGAGAATTGCCCGTTGGCAGATGTTGTTATCAGAATATGACATTGAGTATCATGCACAGAAAGCCGTGAAAGGAAGCATTCTAGCTGAGCACCTGGCTCACCATCCACTCAATGATCATGAATCAACCAGTTTCGACTTTCCGGACGAGGACGTCATGTACCTCAAGATGAAAGATTACGACGAGCCACTACCAGACGAAGGACCTGAGATAGGATCCCAGTGGGGCTTAATCTTTGACGGAGCTGTCAATGCTTATGGACGAGGAATTGGGGCAATCATTGTTACACCTCAGGGTACCCATATTCCATTTACTGCCAGATTAACTTTCAAATGCACAAACGATGAGGCTGAATATGAAGCTTGCATCATGGGTCTCGAAGAAGCCATGGATCTAAGAATCAAACACTTGGATGTATATGGAGATTCTGCTTTGGTCATCAATCAAATCAAAGGAGAATGGGAAACACGCCAACCAGGGCTAATTCCTTACAAAGACTACGCAAGAAGATTGTTACCATTCTTCGACAGGGTAGATTTTCATCACATTCCTCGTGAAGAAAACAACTTGGCTGATGCATTAGCCACACTCTCTTCCATGATTAGGATAAATCATTGGAATGACATTCCTCGGATCGATGTTATGCGCCTGGATAGGCCCGCTCATGTTTTCACAGTAGAAGCAATCATCGACGACAAACCGTGGTATCACGACATCAAGAACTTTCTTCAAAAGCAAGAGTACCCTCTTGGGGCGTCAAAGAAAGATAGAAAGACTTTGAGAAAGTTAGCTTGTAGATTCTTCCTGAATGAAGATGTTCTGTACAAGAGAAACTTCGACATGGTTCTCCTCAGATGCGTCGACAGAAAAGAAGCAGAAATACTCATGAGAGAAATACATGAAGGTTCCTTTGGTACTCACACCAATGGACATACCATGACAAGGAAAATACTGAGAGCAGGATATTATTGGCTGACGATGGAGTCAGATTGCTTCCAGTACGCAAAGAGGTGTCACAAATGCCAGATCTACACCGACAGAATTCATGTGCCACCATCTCTTCTCAACATACTCTCTTCCCCTTGGCCTTTCTCCATGTGGGGAATCGACATGATTGGAATGATCGAACCAAAAGCGTCCAACGGACATCGCTTCATCTTGGTAGCCATAGACTATTTTACCAAATGGGTTGAAGCAGCTTCATATGCAAACGTTACAAGACAAGTTGTCGTCAGGTTTATCAAGAATCACATCATCTGTCGCTACGGCATTCCTAGCAAGATAATCACTGACAATGGGTCAAATTTGAATAACAAAATGATGAAGGAGCTTTGTGAAGAATTCAAGATCGAACATCACAACTCATCTCCTTACAGACCAAAGATGAATGGAGCTGTAGAAGCAGCTAACAAAAACATCAAGAAAATCATTCAGAAGATGGTCATCACTTACAAGTATTGGCATGAAATGCTCCCGTATGCTCTTCACGGTTACCGTACATCAGTACGTACTTCGACTGGAGCAACTCCTTTCTCCCTTGTATATGGCATGGAGGCAGTCCTACCTATAGAGGTTGAGATTCCATCAATGAGAGTCTTGATGGAGGCAAAATTAACAGAAGCCGAGTGGTGTCAAAGCAGATTCGATGAATTGAACTTAATCGAAGAAAAGCGCATGACAGCTTTATGCCACGGTCAGTTATATCAACAAAGAATGAAGAAAGCTTTCGACAAAAAGGTTCGACCTCGCACAATCAAAGAAGGCGACCTTGTACTCAAAAAGATTTAATCTTTTCTCACAGATTCGAGAGGGAAATGGACTCCCAATTATGACGGCCCCTACATGGTCAAGAGAGCTTTCTCAGGAGGAGCCTTAATACTCACGACTATGGATGGAGAAGAATTCACCCGTCCTGTGAACGTCGACGCAGTCAAGAAATACTTCGCCTAAATAATTAAAAGAACAGCTCGCTAAGTTGAAAACTCGCAAAGAGCGGCTTAGGCAAAAAAGAGCGTCTCGGTGAATCGAAAACCCGAAAGGGCGATTCAGGCAAAAGTTAGAGACATAAAAAATAAATAATCAATCCCGGTAAACTTAAAACCCGAAAGGGGTAGTTTACGCAAAAGATAGGGATATATGGCAAGTAACTGTGTTCAGGACAAACTTGATCATTCAAAATCCATAGCGGAGTGTTCATCAGCAGTAGGTCATCTTCTACGAAGCACGAATACAGCGCAACTCGGAGTGGAAGGGAGAGATAACGGTCGTCACGTTTCATCGTAGCCCTTTTCCCAAAAATTATTACCAATTTCCAACTTTGTAAATACTCCATGGAATCAAGCATTTGGCTGATTACCATTCCATATATAATAATTTGAGCTTTGTGCTTTCCTTTGCAATCTAGTCTTATTCAGTTTCTTGGAATGCATTTTAAATTTAAACAGTCAATTTCTTGAAACAAATGTTTTCATAAAATAAAAATGAATTTACTTGCAAAAATAAAGGTGAAATTTCTTTCTGAGGTTTACAAACAATAGGAAGAATGCAAATAGTTGCTCCGAGAACGGTTGAGACTCCGGGAACCAAGATTTCCCCATGAGGTCGCTTTGCGAACATCTCCCGATGATGGATCTTCACTTCAATTAATATTACTCACTTCGGACAGCGGACAACTGGTAACCAGATATTCCCAACAGAGTTCGAACTACAAGAAGAGGACATATTCTGATCAACAAGAATTCAAGTCGTATCATTAGGATTTTACATCCGCGACAATTCTATTCACATTCACTTTACATTTTATAATTGTCATAATATTCGTGCATACATTACAACTGCATAGTCAAATTAGGCTTTTAATCATGAGAATGCCCGAGTCATGAGGGCATGAACTCAAGTTTCCCCTGCAAGTCCTGGAGAAACTTTTTCCTTCAAGACAACAATCCATGTAGAGAGATTCCCCCAAGCAAGTCAACAGATAGTAGTCTCCCTCAAGGAGATAGTTTGTTCACTTTTGGAATCCCTCAACTGAGAATCTCCTGCAGAGCAACGCTCGACAATCTTCTTCAGATAAGATAGTCTGCTTCACATTTTGGAATTCCCTACAGGTTTGGTATTTCCCCAGCAGGGTCAAGTGATGCCACTTCTTGTCAAAGAAAAATTCAGAATCTCCCAGCGAGATTGACAAAAGATTCCCCAACAGAATCAGTGAATGGTAGTCTTCATCCAGAAGATAGTTCATGATCCACAGCGGAGTCAACAAATGGTAGTCTTTCCCCAAGGAAAGACAGTTTGTCTGTTAAATACTCAAGAGATCGACAAATGGTAGTTTCTTCAAACAGTTTGTCTGTTTCAGGGATGTTTAGTTCCCCACAGAGTCGATAAATGGTAGTTTTCCTTTTAGGAAAACAGTTTGTTGATTCCCCAGGCACCAGTCGACGAATGGCAGTTTTCACCCCGAAAACAGTTCGTCCGCCTTCAAACAAAGTCATTAGCCCCTCAAAAGAGCGCGGGCCCATATGACAACCTTTCAAAGATGCCAAGTCAAAGGGAAGATGTTGAAGTTTCTTTATTACCGTCAAATGGTATCTTACCTCCAAGTGCTGGTAAGAAATTTGATGAGGAAACAAACCTTTGAAGTTTCTTTATTACCATCAAATGGTATCTTACCTCCAAGTGCTGGTAAGAAGTTTGATGAGGAAACAAACCTTTGAAGTTTCTTTATTACCATCAAATGGTATCTTACCTCCAAGTGCTGGTAAGAAGTTTGATGAGGAAACAAACCTTTGATGTTTCTTTATTACCATCAAATGGTATCTTACCTCCAAGTGCTGGTAAGAAGTTTGATGAGGAAACAAACCTTTGAAATTTCTTTATTACCATCAAATGGTATTTCATCTCCAAGTGCTGATGAGAAGTTTGATGAGGAAACAAACCTTTGAAGTTTCTTTATTACCATCAAATGGTATCCCATCTCCAAGTGCTGATGAGAAGTTTGATGAGGAAACAAACCTTTGGAGATTTTCTCTTTATCTGAGATATTGTCCAAACGCAGCCGATACCAGTTTCGAGATATGGACATCCGAAACGAGGAGAGGTTGTTTACCTTTTTCTAAGTATCAACACTTAGTTAAAAAAGATGGATTGCGCATCCTACATTGCCATCCATTCACCAGAATCCACATCAAGTATTTCTGCAGGAGTTTGTCTCCTCATCCCCCGCCAAGTGCGACAACAGGATCAAATCATGCAAAGATTTTATCAATTACAACATCTCAGGAGCGCCCAAAATTCGGGCATTCTTTGATATTTAAGTCTCTTTTACGCAGGAGAGATCGAGATATCAATCTCTCTCCCTCCAGATAAAAGAAACTTAAATAGGGGCATCTGTCATACCCTAATTTTTGACCCCCCTGAGATGACATATCTTCAGGATTTTTCATCAGGTCAAGACAAGTACCCAGAGCAGTCATTTCTCCATCTGGTACCTAATCGAGGATGCTCAAAGACAAGAAAGCTCAGGCAAAGGATCAATCAATACAAAGACTAGTCTCTAATACAATCATGGGGCTCAAAAACTTCACTTTTCTCATCTATGATTGATTAGACATCCAGTCATATGAGTACAGGTTTACTCAGGTCACCAGACTAGGGTTTTGAGCCTATCAAGGACTGAAATCAGGGATCACATTTGGGAAACCCTAAAAAACCTCAGAGGGTCATTCAAAGACATCAATCATCTTCAAATAACTCATATTACAAGATCTACTGGACATCACACTTCAATTCAAAGTCTACAGTCATTATTTTCACATGGTCGACAAATTAGGGTTTTGACCTAATTCACCAAGATAGTTGACTTTTGATCAGGGCATGAATCCAAAACTCAAGACATGATTCAAGGATCTCTACTACCTCCATATAATCCATTTATATCATCCATTTTGGGAGAAGATCTTATTTCTACACAAAAGCCCAAAAATTCACTTTGTCAGGAAAAAGTCAACTGTGAAGGATCATCATTGACTTTTAAGGTTTTTGGTCAAAAAATGACTTTCAAAGATCAATATCATCAATATATGGATGTCAAAGTCATTTGGCCAAAGAAATTCAAAGAAATTCATCAAGGAGCGAAAAGTCGGGAATTAGGGTTTTTTAAGGCATGGTGAGATCTCAAAATTTCACCTACACAACTCAAAAAACTTCCAACATGAAAGTTGTAGATCTTGCCAAATAAAACAACATCTTACAAGGGAACTTTTTTCAAAAGATCAACCATTTATGAAGTTTTGGAAATTTTGAAGTTTAGGTCATAAACACTTAGAAATTTTTCTAAGTGTTTTAACCTAGTTTTCTTCCAACTTTGGCCTCATTTTTCATAAATTTCCCAAAGGATTCTGAAGAAGACATAAACTAATGATTTAAAGTAGATGTTTAGGGCTTTCCAAATTGTGTTCAACCTTCTCAAAATTCAATTTGAGCTAAGAGTTATGCTTGTTCAAAGTTGGCCTCATGAAGTGAAATTATAGGTCATGCATCATTTTGGAACTTTGAAGTTTTGTGCCCATGACCTCAAATACAGATGCTACATGACCCATAATACATCTGCAAACATGCCATGCATTCATTTTCACCATGCCATGATAATTGAAGAAGATTCCTAAAACAAGAACATGTGATTATGTAATGATTACATTTGAGAATTTATGGCAAATTGATGAATCACCCAAGGAATCTTCTCATCAACCAATTAGAGCTCACTTTGCATCTGAATTGTCCCCTAAGATCAGATAGAATCAATGGATAGGGGAGGTGGCTCGAAAATGCAATGATCACACTTGGATATTCTTTGAAATTTCTTCATGGCTAAGAAACCAAACTTGCTTCACTAAGCAAGCTCACTCTCCCAATCAGTACTGAGACATTTGCCTATAAATAGGAGAGCACAATTCAGTAGAAAAACACACCAAAGCAACCATATTACTTGCTTTCTCTTTCTCTTCTCTTGTTCATTGTTTTTCAAAGTTCTTTGGCAAGAAGAATCGATTTCTTCAAACCAGAGCTTATCTTTGGGAAGTGAGCATTCTAACATCTCAAGGGAGGTCATTTGAGGTGATCCAAGCACCTGGATCACTTCTGTAGGTGGAGGAACACCATTGTTGCTCTCACTTTGGAGCATCTGCAGTTGGAGGTCCATGGAGTGATTCAGAAGGTTTCAAGGCAAGCCAGTCATCCAGACACACTCCTCAGGTCATAGTGAAGCTAATCAGATGGCTGCAGCTCATCTGTAACTCAAGAATCAACACCCTCCACGTTCACTTGAAGCTGAAATCGAGGGAGGTCCATAGAACAATTCAGGAGGTTTGAGGTCATTACAAGCATTCAGTTAGCATCACTGAGCCACAAGGAAGCTTTTGGGATCATTCATACAAGCCCAGTTGCTCTCTATCATCCTCACGATCTCCATTTTCAGAGGTAAGTTTCTGAACTCCCTCTCTTTAATTTAAGCACTCTTTGTGAAATAGCTCGATTCTATCTTGTTCAGCATCATCAGAGGATTGAAAACCCTCTATCATCATCCATTTATCTTTCAGTATAGTCATTTAATTTAATTTTGAAATTTTAGGGTTCTTCACGATTTCTGGTAAATTAGTTAGATGTAGTTAATATTAGTTCATGTTAGTTACATATTTAGAATCGTGAGTGAATTTAGAGCAAGTTTCATGTTTACATCGTGGCAAATGGTTGAGAAACGAGTGAGTTCAGAAATTCAAATTCATGGAGCTTGAGGTTGAAGACGAAGATGGTGGTGGCGCGCAAAAATTCAAATCTCAGGGCAGAGTTTATTTTATTTTGAGTGGTATGCGTTTTATTAACGACTGAATAACTTGCCCTAGTGGCCACACATGCGCTCTTAGTCTCCTCATGCCCAAGGTCTGGGGTTCGAATCCCCCTCGCCCCAGACTTTTTGTTTCTTTTATTTTTTTTCATGGTTTTACTACTTGTTTGAAAATATAATGAATTGAAGGCAAGTTACTAACACTGAGCGCGCGCTGGCCCAGTGGTTTGGTTTTGGGTATGTGACCTAAAGGGCGTGAGTTCAACCCCTCTAGGTGACAAAATCATGTTTTTTATCACTTTTCACACTAAATTTCTTCACAACTTCACACAATTATTTAACCTATCAAATTAAATCATTTTCACTTCATTTTTCACACACTTTTTATTTAACATATCTATTTTGTGAATAATAAAAAAAATCATAAAAATATTATTTATTTCATATATTTTTATTAGGTTTAAAATAGTATGTTTTAGGTGTTTTCTTAAATACCTTAATACATATTTTCACTTTATTTTAACCTAATCATTTTTGTAAATAAAGTTTATGATAAAACCCTAATTGATTAGGTCTTAATTAAGTAAAATCTTTATTTTTACTTTAATTAAGTTGACTTTTGTCAAATCTCAAAACTGTTTTCAATCTCTGATTAAATCAAATGATTAAGGTTTTCAAACAACAAAACCTTATATCATTTCAAATCATTTCCAACTGTTTTTATCACCAGTACTGTAAAGTACTGGGCCTCTAATAGAGTGTAAGTCCCAAAAACCTTCTCTTCTAAGCTTGTTTTCAAAACTGTATTTTCAAAATCTTCTTTCTGTTTTCAAAACATTCCTCTGGTATTTGAAGGGCATTATTCCCGGTGAAACTCTTCATATACCTATGTGACCTTTGTCCATCTTCACTTCTTCTGTTTTCAAAAACCATTAACTGTTTATCATATATATTCAACTGTTATCCATAAATTACTGTTGAGGCTCTGTACATACTTCTTCAATGGCCTCCACTCCATCCAGGTTAGGCTTTACAAGCTTTCAATTTACAGTCTTTGTTTAAATTACTGTCAAATATAAACTGTGCATATATTAGTTTAGAACTGCGTTTGAGCATAAACCTTAGGACAGTTAAACTATATATATATTATAGGAATATGGCCTAGGATTGAGAATGTCTTCCCGGTGAAGGCTCTTTCCTAATTAGAGATCTGTAGTTCAAACCCCCAAGATGAATTATTCCCGGTGAAACATCTTGGCAAAAACCTTAGAATCCAAATAATAGGACACATCCACCCAAAGAGGAATTATTCCCGGTGAAACCTCTTACCCATTTGCTTAGAGCCAAAATAAGTTCAAAAACCACATAGCTTTCTCTTGTGCTATAACAAGGACCCTCGATGACCCTCGATTAGCCTCCTCTTGGGCTTTGTACAAGGACCCACAGGCTTCTTAAAAGCATTTCCAGCTTCCTCTTGAGCTTGTATACAAGGACCCATCAGGTTTCTTATAAACATAGGAACAGGTCTTTAGTCACCTTTTAGCCTACCCTGGTGAGTTTCTTCCAATTTAAACCAGACTTTAAACAAGCTAAGTTTGTCTCAATTTTGCATTGAGTACATTTTTTGGAATGAGAGACATGGACAGTCTCTGTCACCCTTATCTTCATCAATCTTCCTTAGCAGAGTCTAGGATCCATGTTTGATCATCCTCAGCATTGAGTCAGCCTTCATCTTGGGCTTTAAACAAGAAGTCTCACTAGATAATCTTTCTGCCATTCTTTTTTAACAAACAAAACCCTTGGAAAGGGTTAGCCTCCAACATCTGTCTAAAATGTCAAAAACCCCTGGAAAGGGTTAGCCTCCAACATCTGTCTAAAATGTCAAAAACCCCTGGAAAGGGTTAGCCTCCAACACCTGTCTAAAATGTCAAAACCCCTGGAAAGGGTTAGCCTCCAAAGTCAATTAATAAAAACATAAAAAAATAAAGATTCATTTCTCTTAAGGAGATAATTTCCCCAAAAGAGTCAAAACCCCTGGAAAGGGTCAGCCTCCAAAAAACATGATAAAAGTCAGTCTTTTTAACAGACAAATTCACCAGCTGAGTCAAAATCCCTGGAAAGGGTTAGCTTCCAAAAAAAACAGTCAATAAATAAAATCTCCTCAGTAGAGTCAAAACCAACAAAAATAGTTAGCCTCAACCTTGGGCTTCATACAAGGCACCAAACAATAAAACTCCCCTGTCAAGAGTCAGCCTCAACCTTGGGCATTGTACAAGGCAGATAATAGAGTCTCCCCAGTGAGTCCTTCATCACTCAGTAGCCACAACCTTGGGCTTTGTACAAGGCAGATAAACCATATCTTTCATGTGTCAAAGATTCCTAACACTTAGGATCTTTCCCCATATAGTCATCCATACTTAATTCATTTAAGAGTCCGCCACAACCTTGGGCTTTGTACAAGGCAGAAAATAATGTTTTCCCTAGCTAGAGTTAGCCACAACCTTGGGCTTTGTACAAGGCACATAAAATAGAGTCATTCATTCAATTATCCTCAACAGTTAGCCACAACCTTGGGCTTTGTACAAGGCACACAAATAGAGTCTCCTTAAGTAGAGTCAGCCTCAATTCTGGGCTTTGTACAGAACACTAAAATACCCTGTAATTAACCCCCAGTGGAGTCATCTCCCAGAGTCAATAATATCAATTAATCAATCAAAAAAAGCCTCAAGCTTGGGCCTCATACAAGCCAGCTAAAGTCAAATCTTTTATACAGTAGATAGACATAGCTTATCTCTATAGAGAGATATTTTTACTACTCTACCACATTCAAACAAACAAACATTTCATTTCAATTTTAATCAAGTCTCCCATTTAGGATTTTGAAAGGCATGAGCTGGCAGTAAAACCCAGACATGTGGTAACTTTCCCTAATTTGGATGAGCATCTTTCTTTCATTTAAGAGGCATTTGACTGGTATACTTGCACATACACAAGTAAGGTCCCCCTCTTGAATGAAATGAATTCAGTTATTCTGTCACTCCTTTTAAAATGTTTGTGGTAGAATAGTACAAATACCTCTCTGTAGAGATAATTTCATGTCTCTTTACTGTAAACAGAGATTTAATTCCAAGCTTCAACCTTGAGCTTCAAGCAAGGCACAAAAAAAATAATTAATTTCCCTAGTTAGTTCCCTGAACTACATTAAGCTCTGACTTCCACTAGGGATATGTAGGCATGAGGTTCACAAGGAATCTCAGCGAGCTAATAAAATACCAAAAATAGTCAGTTTGTCTGTCTGTCTGTCTTTTAAAATCAATTCAATTCTCTCTCCTAATACAAAGGAGAAACTTTCCCAATCATTAGCAATAAACACAAACACAATGACACAGAGAAGGTTCCTGTAGAGTACTACAGATATGTAGGGTGTTTAAACACTTCCCTATGTATAACCGACCTCCCGGACTCCAGAATTTCTAGTCTAGGTGTAAATCCCCACACTTAGCAAACTCCTAGGGTTTAGTTGAGATCTTTTTTTCCCCTTTCCTACTCGTAGGACCAATAAGAAAGTTCGTGTGATATCGTAGGAAGAACTGAAATAAAATTCATCCCACCACGGGCGCATTCTCCTTCCAAATTTCGCGTGAAGGGTTTAGCGTGCCGTCCTCCCAAGTGAAACGGGGAGGTAAAGAAAACGACCACCACACTAGTCACTTGTAAATATTTTTGTGATCAAACCCTAATCACTTAGGTCTCAATTAAGCATTAAAATTTTATTTAAACTTAATTAAGTTGACTTTTGTCAAATTCAAATTGTTTTAAAACAAGCGATTGCAATTCTTTTCAAAAACGATAAACCATTTCTTTTTGATTTTCAAAGAAAACTATTGATTAAATCTTTTTAATTGATCAATTGATTTTCAAAAACGAAGTGGGGCCTCTCGAATATTAGAGAGTGTAAGTCCCATTTCTTTTTCTTTTTGTACAGTTTTCAAAACAATAAAACTTCTTCAAAATAAAATCTTTTCAAACAATTTTCAAATCATTTTCAAATCAACAAAACTCCAAAGAAACAAAAATTTTCAAATATACCATGGGCCTCCATGTAGGTTTAAGTCCCAAGCCCCTTTTGTACAGTCCCATTCCAGTACATGAAATTAGGTATTTCATTGTACGCCTTTTGTACATATCTCGATCAGTTTGATTTTTAACTTTGAATAACAAACCAAAAATGAAGGTTTCTTTAAATCTTCCCAAAAATATACCATGGGCCTCCATGTAGGTATAAGTCCCAAGCCCCTTGTAAATACCTGTTTACATAGCTTTGAATAAATTCAAGTGGACCTTTCATTGAGTATAAGTCCCGAGCCCCCGTGTATACAAATGGATCATGCTTACAGGTATATTTCCTTCATAAACTCCATTATATACACACACTTTGTCATATATATATAATTGTTCATACCTGTTCATGTTTGTTCATACTTGTTCATGTTTGTTCATATGTGTGATATATGTGCCTGTTCAACTTAGTACAACACTAGGTTCCCCATAGCCTCCTATTGGGCTTCGTGCAAAGAATCTCCACTAGTTTAGGTTAGGACATAGTGTATGGTTTCCCGGTGAAATCGCTCTAAGAGCTCAAACCAACTATACCATGCCTCCCCTTGGGCTTTGTACAAACGAGTGACCCTCCCATAGCCTCCTCTTGGGCTTACAATGCAAGGACCCTGGATTGTCCCTCCCATAGCCTCCTCTTGGGCTTACAATGCAAGGACCCTCGGATAGCCTCCTCTTGGGCTTCGTACAAGGACCCACGGGCTTCTTATAAGCATCCCTAATATCCAAATCAAATACCCTAGGAGATTAGACATTTATCATCTCTATGATAGGAGTATCTCTTCTATATCATCACAAACAATCAATCAATCAAACTTTTTTGCCACAAGGCTGGCTAATCAATCAAACTTCTTTTTTGCCACAAGGCTGGCTAATCAATCAAACCGTTTTGCCACCATACTGGCTGATTAATCAAAGTTTTTGTCACAAGGCTGACTTCATTGAAACTTTTGCCACAAGGCTGGCTGATTAATCAAAACTTTTTGTCACAAGGCTGACATCATCGAAAGTTTTTGCCACAAGGCTGGTTAAACAAACAAAAACATCTTTATCATTCTAAGCGCCATAAGTGGCATGGCCCAGGGCTTATAATGAAAAGATTTTCAAACAAAAACAAACAGATGTATGTGATGATATAGATTAGATACATCGAACATTGAGATGACATTTGTCTCTTTTCCTTTGCTTCCACTAGCATAAGTGGGAACTACGATTGCTCTGACTTTCTCAACATCCCTTTGAGAATACGTTGGCACAAGGTCGATCCTTGGCGAGCAAAACAAAACAAAAAAAACCATTCAAACCTTAGCACCCGTAGACCCCGAGCTACAGATGCTCTGATTCCCTCTAGGGGATATGTATGCAGAGGATCGCGATGATCTTTGCGAGCATAATCAAACAAACACCTTAGGTCCCACCTATTTCACAACAGAACCTCCACCGTAACATGGAATGAAAAACAAAGCAAAGAAACCTATAGAGTACTATAGATATGTTGGGTGCTAATACCTTCCCTTCGTATAACCAACCCTCTTACCCAAAGATCTCTCCCCCCACTTTTAGGTTATTGCAGCTTTTTTCCTTTTCCTCCTTTGGAAATAATAAAAAGTTTGGTCGAAACAAAGAAAAATCATTTTTTTGAGCACTCGAGCCCAAAGAAGGCATCAAGTGTCTCATCCCACAAAAAAGAGGAACAAAACGATTTTTCGCCCGCGACACTAGAAATGCTTCATTTGAGAGGTATGGTGCAAAAGATTACAGGTCATTTTCAGGCATCCTTCAAAAGCAGTTTTTTGTCCGAGGGGATATGATCAAGATAAAAGCCCCAAATGAAAAATATGTTCCAAAGTGGCTTGTAGAGGACCTCTTGAGGTTTCCAAAAAGTCTTAGAACTCCCTCATAGCTTAAAAATTGAGTGAGATATGATTGATCAAAGTTGGGTGATTTTTGGAGGCAAAATGTGAAATAAGAAGGTTCAAATTGGATTTCTTGCAAATAGGCCCATACTTTTATGACTTAATCTTGGCCCATAAGTTATCCAAAGCACATGCCACGAATAATATCATTTTTATTTGTCTTTATACTATTTTATTTCATTTAAAATTGATTTTTAATGATTTAAATAAGTAGGAAAATCAAATATTTTGGTAGAAAATATATTTTGACTATGTCCAATCAATATTAATGGCTAAATATAATGCAATTTCGTGGCAAATTGATTGGAAAGTGATTAGTACAATATTTGGCAAAAAAAAGAAAGTTTCTATTCAAGAAATAAAAATCAATTTTTCTCAAATGGCAAGATTGGATTCAAGAAGCATTTGGGCTATTTTTCTAACCTAATTCACTCTTCTATAAGTAGTGAAGGCATGGCATAGGATTAGGGGTTGGAAAGTTGGTTCAGAAACGCACGCATAAGAACAAGAAATTTGCAAAAAATTGGAGATTCGGATTCTGAGAATTTAGAGGATCCAACGACTTTTGAAGGGTGTAAAAGCTTCCTTATGGCATTCTGAAGGTGATTGGACACTAGCATAGCATCAACAACCCCAGAATTGTCTCCGATTTGTCAAAGTAAGTCGTTCTGAAACTTGATTCAATTGGCATGATGTGTGCATATTTATGATGTTTTGATTGTGTGTTAAGCTTTGTATGAATGCTATGAATGTTTCCTGAAAGGTAATTGGATTTCTGGGCGCGTTTGGGGTGGCTCACCATTGTTGACCGTGTGAAGCTTTTAGGGCTTCAAATTGGGGTTTTTGTGTAGGGTCAAAATTGGGTTAAAATAATGGTATGGTTGAGTTCGTATGTTAAAAACTAAGGGTTTAAGGTAGGTGCGAAGCATTTAGATGCAGGCATGTCGTGTTCGCTATTTTTTTGTGCATAGGCTACGAAACAAACTTGTAGCGAATCCGTAGCAAAATCGTAGCTGGTTCTGCAGGAATTTACAGACATAGTGGGGAAGACGAGTGCGTGGCATCATGCTATTCGCTGATTCGAATTTCGCGCGCAGGGATTTTATCTTTTTTTATTGTTTCATATATGATGAGCTGGTTGTGTATTCTGAACACACGCGCACGCTGGTTGGGTTGGTAAGCGTGTTTGTTGGTCACTCAAGGGTCCAGGGTTCGATCCCTGGCCCATGCTATTATTTTTCTTAGATTTCTAATTCTGGATCTTGCACAGCCACCCCTCTATAGCTCACCATACGACCTCAAGATCTGACCCTCAATTTCCCACTAACCTAGATCTAACACCCCAGATTGAACCCCCATATTATGATCCCTCAAGCCAACCATATTAAATCAAAATCTCTAACTAACTTATTTATTTTAATTAATTTAAATATTTTGGTTAATCACATTTAACATTTATTTGTATAATAATTTATTTTTATAAATAAGTTAATATATATTATAAAATGTTAAATTTCTAATTTATTGATTCGTTTCGATTAAATCCATTAATCGTGATGGGCGATAATCGATTTTCCTAAATAATTATTTAATTAAAATGTAAATAATTTCTATTTAGTTAAATGGTTGCAACTATTTTATTAGTTGTGATGATTAACTTTCCTATTTTTTTTTTCTAAATTCCAATTTGTTATTATTTGTAATCGTGTTAATCGGTTATGAGGGGTAACAATACAAAATAAAATTCACAAAAAATAATAAAACACAATAATTCATTATTAGTGATAATCGAATCAATCGATTTGAATTGGTAATGGTACAAAACCCCAAATCTTTTGACTATGGTGATCAAACCTATTGATCATCGCGGTTAATTGTGCCAAATCAGGGTTGTACGCCCAGAACATCTAAGACAACTTCAAAACCCTTTTCAAACATCTTTCAAACTTCAAGTTCAAAAATACAGATTTTTATCTACGATAGGCTATTCAAAGCCTTCAAAACCTTCAAATCAAATTTCAAACCTTAAGGGCGTACAACCCGCCCCCCCGAACTACGTAGACTCTGATCCTCCCTAAGGAGGTACGTAGGCACTTGGCAACAAGGCGAGTCCCCCTCCCTAAAATCTCAATTTTTCCCCTATTCAATGCCTTAGCTATAAACCTTGCCATAAACCTTTATCTTTGAAATGTTAGCCTTTAGGAAAGGGTTGAGGGTGCCTAACACCTTCCCTCGACCTGAATATAGTATCTTACCCCGATCTCTATACTGCGTAGGGTTTCCTATTCGCCCTTCAGAATAGGTGGCGACTCTCTAAGTTATAAATTTTTAGGCAGGTTGCTACAAGTACACACATCCGTACATTCCATGACTTAAGTGAAGCTTTCATCAAATAGTACAAGTACAACATTGATATGGCGCCGGACAGAGATCAACTCCGCGCTATGTCCCAAAAGTAGAAAGAATCATTCAAAGAGTACGCGCGAAGATGGCGTGAACTAGCTGCTCAGATCATCCCTCCAATGGAAGAGAAAGAAATGACAAAGGTGTTACTCAAAACCCTGAGTACGTTCTACTATGAAAAGATGGTGGCAAGCGCACCCAATGATTTTACTGAGATGGTAAACATAGGGATGTGACTTGAAGAAGGTATCCGAGAAGGCCGTCTAGTCAAAGAAGCTGGTTCATCACTATATGATGAAGGAACTAAAAGGTTTGGTAGAGATTTCTCCAAGAAGAAGGAAGAAACTGGGAGTGCCATTTCAAGGGGAAGAAAAAGACAATATCAGCCTCAAGAGATTGCTGTTGTTACTCCCATTGTTAGTCAAGCTCCCAACAAAATGTTCAAAGAACTCAACTTCAATAGCCTCGACAACATGCTCCTCAACAAAATCAATAAAGGAAATATCCACCTTTTGATCCTATTCCGTTCACTTATACATGAATGCTTCCTATGTTGTTACAGAAAAATATGGTTCAACTCAAGGATCCACCTCCTCCTCGTCCTCCTGATAATCCTCCATTATAGTATAAAGCAGATTCTCACTATGCTTTCCACAAAAATGCTCCTGGTCACAATGTGGAAAATTGTTACCTCTTACGAGTGAAGTTCAAAAACTGGTCTGAAGTGGTATGCTCGCCTTCAAGGATGTGAATCCTAATGTCCAAGCTAATCCACTACCCAATCACGGGGCTGTCAATGCTATACATACTAAATCTAGATATAAGCGCATATACGATGTTTGTTAATCAACTCAATCTTTGGTGCAAATGCACGCCGTCCTTTTTGATCTTGACTATTTTTCTACTCATGATTATAGTGCTTGTTCAATTTTCTCAAACTCCATTCGTGGATGTGAATTTGTGATCGATGATCTTCAGAAAATGTTAGACAGAGGAATCATCAGTATAACAGGGAAGAAAATAAATGAAGAAGCTCATTCCGTCAACACGGTGCATGGCTCTCCTGGCCAATATCAAGTCTATGATGTACATTTAATGAGATGTGACATAGTGAAAATGCACGCTACCTTGTGGAGAATGGGAGTCTTAACCCAACATAATTATGGTTCTTGCCGATTCTGCTCTAGAAATCCCCGAGGATATCCACTGGTGAAAGAAGGAATTCAAAGTCTCATGGATCGAGGACTCATCCAAATCCTCTGAGATAGAAATGAGAATAATATTAATATGACTGGATAATCCTCCAAGAAGAAGTATGTAGCTGATGTTCGCACTGTGCATGGATCCCTACCAATAATACATGAAACATGGGTCCAAAACAGATTGATTGACTTTAGCCTCGATAACTGCCCCACCTTCCAAGAAAGCACGCAAGGATGTGCTAATTTGCAAGAAGACATTCAAACTTTGATGGGTCTGGGTTTACTGGACGAAGTAATCAAAGGAATAAAAGGACACAATTATATCAAAGAAAAAATGATATTCGGGCCACTTGATAGTATGATACGAGAAGTGCCGCAAAGGATTCTAAAGCACAATCATGACCTGTACATATCAGCGAAGTATAAAGATAACATTTTAACAGACGTATTGGTAGACGCTGGTTCATCTCTGAACATTATGCCTTGGAGTACAGTTGAAAGTTTGTCCTATCAAAGGGCACCTTTTAGGCCAAATGGGGTGAGCATCTTAACATTTGAAGGATTCCCGCGCACTGTGATCGGAGAAATTGATCTTCCTATCCGCATCGAACCTCATGATTTTTGTAGCGGTGAAATTGGTGAGACTAAAGCCATGGAAAAGACTTAGCTCATTTGTTTTAAACAGAGTCGCCAACGCACTTTATTGTTTCCAAAAGGAATGAGAGAAAGAGCGAATAAAACCCAAAGAAGTTTTTAAACTCAAAACTAATAAATTTATCAGAGATTTGGGTACGAAGGGTTTGTTATACAAGGGGTAGGTTTTAAGCACCCCTCATATCCATGGTACTCCATGGGAACCTCTTTGAAAATGTAATTTTTTTTTGTACATCTTTTAAAAAGCATATGTGAAATTGTTTAAAAAGAGTGTAAGGATGGGAAAAGAAGTTTTTGAAAGTGAGCTCGATAAGACATCGCATCTTAGGCCTACATGCCCTTTTAACAATAGGGAAGTCGGAGCTTTCGTAGTTCCTCTTAAAAAGGAAAAAAGGGCCAAAGTGGCCAAAATATTTTTGGGTGTGAGCTTTAAAATGCTCACAAGTTTTTAAAAGAGGGTTAAACTTTAAAATACTTAACAAGTTTAAAAGGGTTAAACTTTAACAATACTTAACAATTTTAAAATAAAAAGGGACCAAGCTTTAACAATACAAGGTCAATGGGTTAAGAGAAGTTTCACCGGAAATAATTCTTCTCTTAATACCAAGCTTTTAAAATAAAGAGACCTAGCTTTAACAATACAAAGGTCAATGGACTAAGAGTAGTTTCATCGGGAATAATTCTCCTCTTAGTACCATGGTTTTAAAAACAAAAGGGTTTGGTTGAGCTTTAACAATACAAAACCATAAAAAAAATTAAAAGCTTTAACACTACTTGTCACAAAAAAAAAAAAAGAGATTGGAAATGAGTTTGAGTACCTTGACAATTTTAGTCACTATCATTCTCATTCCTTTAGATTTTCAACAAAACAACTTAATCAAACAATCAATGGATACCTCAAGTGTGTGTGTGATAGCATGTGTCACAAATGACAAACAAGTAAGTATTAATAATCATGAATGATATCAAGCAAGGATGTTTATACCTTTTGAATGGATTCATGTATGAATGAATGATGGATGATGAATGTGAAACTCATGCATGTGGGTTAGATAAACAAAGTATACACAAATTATAATACAATAGATAATGAGTACAAAACATAATGATAAACATCAACAAATGTATGTACAAAGGATAATGGTTAAGATAAACAAATAAGTACAAAAGCATGGATTAAAATCAACAAGTATGTACAAGATAACAAGTTCATGGATAACAAAGATCAACGTGTTTTTGGATTAGGGTTTTACACCTAGGGTTTTGAAATAAGGGTTTGAAATTATGGTTTTGAAGTAAACAACTAAACCTAATTAATTTTAATAATTAAATACCAAATCCTAAAGGAGGATTAGTCTAAGGGTACATGGGAAAGTCAATGACAGTTAATCCTAACTTTAACACATATGTACAAAAATATACTAAGTTACTTTGAAGAAATATTCAAAAGGAATTGATTTTTAGTTGATTTTTTAACATATAAAAGGACATGTTTTTGATTAATTTTTTAAATAAGATAAAAATAACTATTTTTGGATTTTTTTTAATCATGATAATAAAATAGACAAGATAAATAAATCACACAAAAAAAAGGAGTTAAAAAAACCTATTTTTCTATTTTTTATGGATTTTCAAAGATTGTGAAGAAAGTAACAAAAGTAAGTGATAAAAAAGTGATTTGTGGCCACTAGGGTTTGAACCCACGCCCTCAAGATTGCAAGCCAAAAGCTTAGCCACTGGGCCAGTTGCTTGCAGTTGATCATAAGGCGCACATGGTTCAATATATGTGTTAAACAAGTGAATGAAAAAGTAAAAAAAAAAAAAATCAAAAGGTCTAGGGCGAGGGGGATTCGAACCCCAGATCTGTGGGATGCGCTAAGTACAAGTGTGGTGACCAAGTGAGCTAACGATGTATTCGTTTTAAAACACGCATCCAACATATTATATTTTAAAGCAAGTCATGAATGGAATTTTCAACTTCATCTTCTTCCTTCAGCCATGGCAATGTTGCCAAATTCAAACTTCTCCCAAACTTAATCAATTTCAACAAACTAAGACCCTAACATGATCAGCATAACACCATGGATTCAAAAATGTAATTAACAACAATTAAAACACATTCAAACATATGAATTTCTGAGATTCAGTGATGAACCCTAAAAAAAAAATTCAAATTAAATTCTCAGACAAAGAAATTAGGCCCGAAAAGCTTAGGGTTTTATTCCCTACATAATTCTAAGTAGAATGGTTACAAGTTTCAATTAAATTGAGGCTTAAACAGATATTCCAAGGTTTAAGTTTGATACCTCTGAAAATGAAGATCGTGACCTTTGTTAGAGGTGTTACAGAGATGCTACAAGGATCTGGAAAGCTTCAGGGACTTTCAAGGAAGCTTTTGGAATGCTTAGCAAGCTTTGATCACCTCTACTCCTTCAAACCCGATAGTACCTACAAGCAAGAAAATTTATGCCTAGAACTCAATGTTCTAGGTGTTATAGAACTAGATTAATCACTTGGATAGATTCTATATGTGATATAGAAGGTATCTGAAACAAAAAGCCTCAAAACGCACGAGCCAAATGGAAAATTCAAACTTTTGGTTCAAAGTGACTCTTTAACAGAGGATGAAGAGTGATTTTTTGTTTGGGGAGTTTAATAAGTGTTTGGAGGTATTGTACATTTCCTATATGGTATATGGAAGCTGTTTGAAAGGTCAATTTGGTAGGTTTGTGTTTGATTTGAGTTTTAGAAGTTATGAGCTTAGTGAAGCTTTAATGAAGGTGAAAATGGTGATTTTGGGTTAGGGAGCTTTTGAGAGGTTGTGGAAGTAATGGAAAGTTCACAAATGATGTTTAGAATTTTTTGGAATTCTTGGTTTGCACTTAGAACTTCTCTAACTAAAAATGGCTCTCAAAATGCAAAGACACAAAAAATGGAGTTTTGGATGGTATGGTGACTTGGAGATTTTCTGTGTATTTGATGCAATGAGAAATGCCCTCTATTTATAGGCATAAATTAGGGTTTTTAGAGGGAAAAGTCTAAGAGTTTTAAGTTCACATGTGATACTTGTACCTCTTTACTTGTTTGTGAAGAAATGAGACAGTTATGGTTTCAATGGTGAAGTACAAGGATCAAGCATGCTTCCATGCTTTATTCTGAACATTGGGAGCTTGCTTGTGGTGTTTGTAATGCTTTTGGTTCAGAAGAAACATGTTTAGAGGCTCAATGCAAGAGTGGTTGGATTAAAGCTTCTTGTTCAAAATGGAAGTGTGAACTTTATGCTTGAAATGGAATGATTCAATGGTTAATGGCTTAAGCACTTGGATCATAACCCTAAAGAGTGCGTAATCTTCTGATTATGGCCTCTTAAACAAGTTAGAGGGGGATGTACTTTGAATATTCTTCCATATTTGAGCAAAATTCAAGCTTGTTCTTCATGTTCATCTTCATTCTTCAAGTGTTCATGGAGCCTTGTTTGCAAAATCATATCTCCTAGCTGAAGCCATGGATTTTCATGCTATTGATATCTTTGGAAAGCCCTTGATACATACTTCAAGTCCCTTGTTAAAAGTTTCCTCAAAATCCTTTGGGATCATGGAGAAAAATGGCCATAAAGTTAGGAAAAATCTAATTGAAAACACTTAAAAACTTTCTATTTTTTGAACATAATCTTCAAAATTCCATATCTCTCAAAATAATCATTTTTGAAGAAATATTCGTTGTGATGATTTGTTTGTTTGATCAAGATCTACAACTTTCATGTTTGGAGATTTTTGAGTTTGTAGGCAAAATTTGGAGTTCCCAAAATTAGGTCAAATTCACTTAAAACCCTAATTTTGACTTTTGTTTACTTTTTGATTCTTGATGAATTTTCTTGATTTTCTTTGGTCAAATATCTTCAATAATCATATGATTATGATTTGAATCCTTAAAAGTTCATAGTTGACCATTTTTCTCAAAAGTCAATGGTTGACTCACATAGTTGACTTTTCCAAATGAACTGCAGTTTTGTGATTTCCAAATGAATTAAGGTCTCATCTTCAAATGAATGATATGGATGGATTATAATGTTGATTTTGATGCCCTTAAGTCGTGGTTTGAGTCTTGGAGCCATGTCCTGATTAATAGTCATTCCTTTAGTAGAATTAGGTCAAAATCCTAATTTGGGGCCTCAGGTGATTGCGAGAGTTGCTGATCTTGAATTGGCCTATCCTTGGACTTAGATATTGATGATAGAACCCCTTGAATCATAGGAGAATGTTGAACTTCCTCGTGGGCCTCAAAACCCTAATTTGCCCAGCCTCCTCTTGACCAGTCTTCTGTCTTAGGACACAAGTAACAAACAACAATTTTTTGTATTTTTGGGTGAACAAATGATATATGCATGATGATAATGATAATAATGATGATCCTACTATTTGGAATGTGGTGGAATCTCAGTGGTAAAAAATTGGGGTACAACAATTTTGACATCACTTTTCAAGTAATGAAGATTTATCCTACTTACAGTTGTTTGATGGGAAGACATTGGATTCACAATGCTAGAGTTGTCCCTTCCACTCTTCACCAGATGCTAAAGTAACATATGAAAGACAAATTGATAATTTTTTATGGAGAATAGACGATTTTCGTCTGTCAACTATCTGTTGTTCCAAACATTAAAGAAATTACAGCTCAATTCAAGGCTTTAGGAGTTGTTAATCCCAAATACGCAAAGAAAGCTGGTGCATCTATTTCATCCTGGAAAGATGCCCAAGAAGTGGTCGCCCAAGGATCATATGAAGGCTGGGGGCAATTCATTGAGCTTCCCGCCAACAAGAACAAGAGTGGTCTAGGATTCTCATCTCTGAAGTCAAAAGGGAAAGAACTTGAATCTGCAAGCTGCAACAAGACTCTGCATGAGACCTTTCAAAATGCTGGCTACATTAACCCAGACAATCAAGACATAGCTGCTATCATTGAAGATCTTCCAGAATGTTCAAGCTTCGTGACGCATGGAGAGGCTAACTCCAACTGGACCTCCGTCAACATTTCTTATGTTGTTCGTGAGTCTAAGTAATTTTTTGTCTTTTTAAAAAAAATCCTTTTGCTCTACCCAAGGAGAAAGAGTATTGTGTCAGGAAGTCTTAAATAATTCCTTTTGTTTTGCCTAAGACAAAAGTGAACTTATGTAGGGCTTTGTTTCAAGTCATTAATAAAAAGCAATGTTTGCTTCCAATTTTTTTATCGTTTATCTTTTTCAGAAAATGGTAGCTCCTAAAAAAACCAATAAAATCAATCAAAAATAGTTTTTCAAAATTTGCATATACACTCTTGCATTTTCTTTATCTGTTTCTAAAAACAAAACATAAATCATGTGCAGATTATCTCTTTATAAACCCATTGAAAACAATGATCCTAGGCCCCCTCCCAACTTTCAATACCCTGTGTACGAAGCTGAAGAAGCAAGTAGTGAAGAAATCCTTGAAGAGATCTCCCGTCTACTTGAGCACGAGAAAAAGATTATTGAGCCGCACAAAGGGCCTTTGGAAGTAATCAATTTGGGTACTGAAGAAGAGAAAAGAGAAGTGCGAATTGGGGCATTGTTAGAAGCAAGCGTCAAAGAGAAAATGGTTGAACTATTGAAAGAATTTGTGAATGTCTTTGTGGATACAGAACATCAGTGGGCTGATATTTTCACAAAACCCCTTGCTGAAGATAGGTTTAAGTTCATTCTAAAGAATATCAGTATGGATATATGCCTAGAATGAAAGGATTAGAAGATCTGATATATGGATTAGATTTGAAATGCTTATTTATTTTCTTATCAGATGTTCTGGATATGTTGTTCATTTAGATAATGTGATTCTGTTGTTGCTAACGAATCATATGTCTAAGTTGATTCAGAATTTCTGTTAAAGCAAAACAGCTATCACCAGCTATTCCAGACGATGAACACGTGTTCATTGTGAAGGGACAAGCATGCATGCAGTTGATGAGACGCCGCCCTAGGTAACTGTGCAAATCTTTTCAAATCTCACATTTTCTCCACTAACGTCATTCAACATTAAATGCAATTGATTCTCTGCATGCTGTAACTGTTCATTCTCAGAATTTGATTGCATTTTGTTTCGCGTCCGTGGCTATTTAAACACATCTCATATTCATTTTCCCTTTTTTCATGCATTCATCATCATCTTGTTAATGCATTTCTGTCTCTTCTTCTCTCTCTTCAAAAACCCTAAAAAGAAACCAAGAAATCTCAGTAGTGCTTCAATGGCTTATCCATCTAAGACACAAGTTGGTTCATCTTCTCAACAACAAAATCAAGATCATCAGCAACAACAACTTGTTACCCAGAAGACATGTTCAATTCCTTTGAATGAATTAGAGGTTATCTGCGAAATGATGGTTGATTTTGATAACCTGGAAGCACGTGATATTCATCTAAAGGATGCTATGACCTTTCAAGGATGGCTAGCGTTCTTCTATGGTTTGTGTGGACCAGTTTATCCAGACTTGGTGAAAGAATTCTGGGTTCATGCAACATCCATGCCATAGGCCATTCTCTCCATTGTTCATGGTGAACGTATCTCCATCACAGAAAACCTTTTTAGAAAACTGTTTGGGTTGGAAACCGTTGAAGGTGTTTCTGAAGTTGTTCTAGGAAGAACAGAATGGGAGGCTATGTATGAAGAAAACTACAAGGATGTAAAAGAATCTACAAAAATCAAGGAAATGAAGCCTTCTTACAGAATGTTGGCTAAGATTCTTCTGGTTTGCATCTACCACAGAAAGGCAACCGTTTCTTCAAACTATGTCAGCAAGAACCAACAATACATTCTGCATTGCATTGGTAAACAGGAAAAGGTGGATCTTCCGTTCATCATCTTCAACCACACGTGGCATCATGTGAAGGATTCTAAAGATGAATCCAGAATGAAGAACCCTAAGTACAAGAGAAATATTATTCCTTTTAGAAGAATCATCACTGATCTTCTGGTTCAAACAAAAATTGTTGAGAATCTGGAGAAATCTGGCATTATTAAGGATCCTTATACAATAATTGGAAGCACCATGAACGCTCGTACTTTCAAGAAGATGGGCTTAATTCAATCTATTGGTACTTCTCCCCAAGTGAACACTGAAGTAAGGTCCAGAAGAGGTCCTTCTCTGGCTGACTTTGAGATGTTCTTCAGAAATGAACTTCCAGAAGTTATTGTTCAATACATTGATATGCACAAGGCAATGGTTCTGACTGTGATCCTATATGGATAAGCAAGTAAAAACTTGCCACTACTGCTAATCAAGTTCCAGAAGTAGTGCAAGAGAAAGAAAGAAGGACAAAAAGAAAGCTTGACCTACCAAAAATGAGAAAAGAAGAGCAGAAGGAAAAGAAAGAAGAAGAGAAGAAAGAAGAAAAGAAGGAAGAACAGAAGGAAGCAAGAATGAAAGATAAGAAAAAGGAAGAGGAGAAAGGAAATAAGAAAGTTGAACAGACGGGGATGTAGAAGGAGAAGAAAAGAAAGACTGTTGGAGAAGGTCCTGCTAGGCCTCAGAAGAAGAAAAGACCTACAGGTATTGTAATTTCTGAACCTGGTTCTGCTCCTATTTTAAATTCAAATATTGTATCAATAGAAGCTCCACCAAAAATATCACTAGAAATAGCCCCTGCTAAATCACCTCCAACCACCAAAGTTCCTACCACTCCTTATTCACCCAAGTCTAAAGGCAAATCGCCTATTCTTGATTCTGAACCTCTTGTTTCTGAACCTATCTTTGAAGCCACCCCTCTAAACACCATTATTCCTCCTAACGCCACTATATCCTCTTCTCAACCTCCTCCACATTGCAACTATGATCATGTAGACACTATTGTGTTCTGCCAATTCCCCTCATCAAAATCCTCTCTTTCTAATTCATTCATCCACCTCATGCAATCTTATAACCGTAAGAACAAACCATCTTCTGACCCCGTTGTCTTAGTCTTGGACTCTGACAATGAAGAAAGTTGAAGACACTTCTGAGATTAAGAACCTTCTGGCCGCCTTAGCCTCTAGGTTTAGCCAGTCGTAGTCTGTCTTGTATCTTAGTTATTTTTTCTTTGTTTTTGTATGTGTTTGCTTGCATCTGCTTCTGTATTCTCTTCTGATTATTCAATGAAGTATCGTTTTCTTTCTTCACTCTGTGTGTATTTCATCTAAATCTTTTATGCTTTTTGATGTTATGACAAAAAGGGGGAGAAATGTGATAATTGAATTGATTTATAATATCAGTTGCTGGGCTTAAGTCTCAACATTCCTAACAACTATTTTGCAAGATTTCTGTCTTTGATAGTTTTTGCAGGAATGTGATATTCTGGACAAAGCTCAATATGAGAAGCAAATACATGGGGAAAAGCAATTCTAAAGATCTTAAAGATTTGAAGCAAGCTTAGTGCTCTGAAGCTTCAAGTCCAGAAGCAAGAAATGTTGTGATCAAACCTATAAGCTCTAATACAAGAAGTATCAAGTTCTAATGGACTAGATACATAGAAGACTGAAGACATAAGAGCTCTAATACAAGTGATCTCAAAGAGAAATTCAAAGCTCTAAAGCTGTCCAATGGAAGCTCTGAAGAGATGCTCTGAAAGTTCTGAAGTTCTAATTCAACGTGAAAGTCTCAACTGAAATGGAAAAATACTCAAGGAAGTCTTTTATGTATAAATTCTTCTAGTATTAATTTTAGGGGGAGATTGTTAAACTCAGGGGGAGACATATTCACACACTCTGATTATATGCTTATGCTATATCTGTGAAATTGTCTTTGTTCATATGATATTCTGGATACAAATTCATATCAATTATATATGTTTTTGTCACATCAAAAAGGGTGAGTTTGTTAGGACAAGAAATGTTCTGATCAATATTCTTAGTTTTGATGATAACATTATGTATGAATTTTGTATAAGACAATATGGTACTCTAATCCTTTACATTTTCCATTTCAGAAAATATATAAAGAGTATGCACAAATCAGCGTTCAGAAGCACTGACTCAGAAGGTTCTGGATGGCTTCATCAGAACATGCTCTGGAAAGACATCAGAAGATGGTCATGCAGAATCAAAGCATGAACTGGAAAGCATCAGAAGAATGGAAGTCAGAAGAAAAAGCTCTGAAGCTCTGATGGTATCACGCTCAAAGCTCTTCAAAGTCAGAAGACAGAAGATGCTCTGCACCAAAAGCTGATGACTCTGATATTCAAACGTTGTTATCTACAAATCTGAGTCCAGAAGAAAGTACAAGATGAAAGGCTGTAACGTCAAATCTCTAACTGACAAAAGGAACGTTAGAAGCTACAAAAGGCAAATTCACTAAAAGCAGTAAAAGCAAGGCTCGAGGTAGTTGACAAAAGTGCGAAACATTAAATGCAGCGTTGTACTATTCACGCAAAGCATTAAATGCTCCCAACGGTCATTTCCTCCCAAGCCCCTGTATATAGAAGTTCTGATCAGAATCTGAATACAACACTTGCGCAAAACTTACAGAAACGCTGTCAAATTCAAAAGCTAAAGAACTTCATCTTCAACCTCACAACTCTTTGTAATATTTTAGTGAGTGTTAAGAATAGAACTTAAGAGAAATATCACAGTTGTGATTACAGCTTTATTAGAAGCATTCAAACTCTTGTAAACTTTATTTTACATTGATTGTAAAAGGACTCCTAGAGTGATCAAGTTGTGATCGGTAAACTTTAGAAGACTTAGAGGGTATCTAAGTGGAAAACCATTGTAATTAGTTGGATTAGTGGATTAAATCCTCAGTTGAGGTAAATCACCTTGTCAGGGGTGGACTGAAGTAGTTTGGTTATCAATGAACCAGGATAAAAATAATTGTGTTCATTGTTTTTATCTTCCAAGTTTTTGAAGTTACACTTATTCAATCCCCCCTTTCTAAGTGTTTTTCACTGCTTCAGAATGCCAAAAAGATTTTAATAATATCAAATAATACCTACTTGAAGACTGTATGGGATGTGTCCTAGGTCAGCAAGACGATTCTGGTCGGAAAGAGTATGTCACTTATTGCTTGAGCAAAAAGTACACCGATTGTGAAACAAGATATTCACTGCTCGAGAAAACTTGATGCACTCTTGTATGGGTTGCTCACCGACTAAGGCAGTACATGTTGACTCATACGACATATCTCATATCCAAAATAGATCTAATCAAATACTTTTTTGAAAAGCCTGCTTTGACTGGAAGAATTGCCCGCTGGCAGATGTAATTATCAGAGTACGACATCCAATATTATGCCCAAAAAGCTATCAAAGGAAGTGTTTTAGCCGATCATTTGGCTTATCAACCCATTGACGATGATCAATCCTTGCAAGATGACTTCTGATCGGTCACCATTTCTAGTAAGTTTCTGCACCTTTTTCCGACAAAAATTCGTAATGTTGGTAATACTAAGTGGCATTTGCATATGTTTTTAAAGTAAGTTCCGTGTTTTTCGGTTATGTGACTTTGTTGCATTTTAATGCATTTTGAGTATTACAAAAGTGTCGTTTTATGCACTGGTTGTTAGTTTGTTTTTGGCCAGGTTGATACATGGGGAAGATAGGAACTTGTGGCGCGCACGAGCGGAAAAAGAAGCCAAGTCTGAGGTTAACACGGGCACCCGTGTGCATGCACACGGTCCGTGTCAAAAGGTGGCTGGAAAGGGCAATTCTGAAGCAAAGGCAGAGGTTTCACACGGGCACCCGTGTGCATTCACACTGACCGTGTGAAAAGATGCGTGGAAAGTGTTTTTTTTGGCCTAGGAGCAGACAAACAACATGGGCACCCGTGTGCAGCAACACGCGTGCTGATTTTATTTTCCTTGTTTTCCTCACTTGAAGGGGACCAGTAAGGGTATTTTTGGTACTTCAGTTTCAACCTGAATGGAGTGAGTTATAAGAACAACCTTAGGGCAAAGGAAAAGGGACTTTTTTTGGAGATCGTAAGATAGAATTGCAGAGCAGAAAAGAGACGGAAGCGAGATTTTGGAAGGCGAAGAGATTCAACGGTGGACACCATTGAAGATCCTAGTTCTCCCAATTAATTGTAATGTCTAAACATTTCCACTTGTGTTTCTTGAATACTATGAGAGGCTAAACCCTCCAATGCTAGGGGGTTGTCCCTGATTCGATTTGTAATAACTCTGGATTTGGTATTTCGTTGATTTAAAATTCGTATTGTTCAATTCAATTGTATACTGTTTATAATGCTTTCTTTATCGGACCAATAAGGATTGTTTTGTGGTTAACAATTCGTAGGACTACAATTGTTAGGGTTTGTATGCAATTGAACCTTATAATTATCACCTAGGACTCGGGATATAGTCAGGTTATTCAAAAGTTCTTGATAAATTCACAATTTGGTTTTGTCTTATTTCTCTAAGGACTTAGGTAATCGGATTTTAAACCAAACAAGATTTTCACTAAGGACTTAGGAAAATCATTCTTGAGAATGAATAATTGAAACTTATGAACGAATTAAAGAGATCTTCATCCAAAGGAGTTAGAAAGTGAATCACACACCCTACCTTAGCATTATTTTCTCATAATCAAAAGATCAGTTTTAATTTCCATTATTTCTTAGCATTTTAATCTCTTTTGTTAAATCATTTGAAACAACACCCTTATGATCTTTTGTTTAATTGGCTTAGTATAATCACTTGTATTTCCTACGCAATCCTCGTGATCGATACTTGGGGTAAAACCAATTATTACTACATCGGTGAAAATAATACACTTGCTATTTTACCGATCAAGTTTTTGGCGCCGTTGCCGGGGATTGCCAAAATATAAGTCGTTAATTAGTCAATTAAAATTTTATTGCTCTGCAATTAAAATTTTATTTTTGCTGAATTTATATTTGTTAGTTTTATTTTTTTATTTATTTACTTCAAACTGATCGACTTCTAATCTTGTATGCGAGGTAAGGCCTCAGCTGAACTTCTTTTTGACGCAGAACCAGAAAGACTACTGCGAGCACGACACCGAGAAGTTAAAAGGAAAAGACTAGCTTCAAAAGGAGAATCACCTACAGTTTCAGAATCAGAAGACAAAGAAAGAATATCTATTTCATCCGAACAGTCAGAATCTGAGCCTGAAACTATAGCAGCTGATCCACCTCCTCCAGAGAGGCTTTTGGGAGATTATGGAAGGGCTAATGCCCCACTTGGAAGAATGACCATCGTAAATCAACCGGTCAATGTGGCACACTTCCAACTACATCCTTCAACTATCCGACAGTTAGAGAGCAAGCCGTTTGCGGGAAGAATCAATGAAGATGCGAATAAGCATCTACAAAGATTCCTCACCACAACAACATCATTGAAGATCGAAGGCCATTTTGAAGAAGCCAAGAGACTCGTGATGTTCCCATTCACTTTATCCGAAGACACGGAAGAGTGGTTTTACTCACTTCCAGCTGGAAGCATCACAACGTGGCAACAGATGGAAACAGCTTTCCTTAATGAGTATTTCCCAGCATCAGTCTTTATTCGAAAAAGATATGATATTGTGAACTTCAAGCAGAAAGAAGGGGAATCACTGGGAGATGCATATAAAAGGTTCAAGAGGTGTTTGGTGGCATGTCCCACTCATAACATGGACCCAACCGAGCAAATGCAGACTTTTGTTAATGGTCTCCGACTAAAGACAAAACAGCTTATCGACACTGCTGCCGGTGGCTCAACAAATTTTTCAACAGCCACTGGTATCAAGAGAATCATAGAAGCAATTGCCGCTAATGAGCACATTGAGTTATATGACCGTGCAATGAGCCAACCGGAAGGAAAAATTGATTTGAAGCTTGCTGATCAGGTAGTTAAAATGGAAGAACAAATTGCGGCTGAGGTAGAAAGAAGATTGAAGAAGATGAATATTGGTGAACAGAAAGTAGCTCAAGTTGAGCCAGCCACCTCAGTTGTTTGTGAAATATGTAGTGGACCACATTTTGCTATGCATTGTGTGGCAACGCAAGAACAGGTGGAACAGATTCATATGTTAAGGCAAAACAATCCATATGCCAATACATATAATCCAGGATGGAAAAATCATCCTAACTTTGCATGGAAGGATCAACAAGGAAACTTTCAAAAGCAAGGATCAACCCAGTTTCAAGTTCCAGCTCAGAAACAACAATACAGACCTCCACAACAACAATCTCCATATCAGCAACAGTTCCAGCACCACCCACAACAGTTCCAAACTCAAGGTCAACAACAGGTACCAAAGAAAGCAGATTGGGAAATCACTTTTGAAAAGATGGCCGCTCACAATTCTCAATTCCAAGAGGAAACAAGGAGCACTCTTAGGAACACAGGAGCTTCAATCAAAAATCTGGAAATTCAAATGAGTCAGATTGCACAACAAATGACCAACACTCAACCACAAGGTGCTTTACCAATTGCCACGGTTACTAATCCCAGAGACAATAATCATGTGAACGCTGTGACAACAAGGAGCAATAAATCTAAGGAAACACATGAGAAGAACTCTGATGAAGAGGATATGTTGATTGAAGTGGATGTGGAGATTAAAGAAAATGAGGTTGTAAGGAATGAGGTCATAGATGAAGAAGTTGTAGTCCAAGAAAAGGTGCTACACCTAAACCAGCGGTTAGACTTCCTTTCCCCACAAGGAACAAGAAGAAAGAACAACATGAGAAAATCTTCGAGAAGTTCTTAGAGATGTTCAAGAAACTTGAGCTAAATATCCCATTCATGAAAGATATCATTTCAAAGAAGCGAACAATCGACAGTGACCCGATTATTCTAACTGAAACTTGTAGTGCTATTTTGCAGGGAATGAAGATCCCAGTTAAAAAGAGAGATCGAGGTTCAGTAACGATTCCATGCACAATTGGTGATAGGTCTTTCAAGAAAGCGTTGATCGATTTGGGAGCAAGTGCGAGTCTTATGCCATTATCTATTTACAAAAGATTGGGAATAGGTAAAGTACAAGATACACGAATGACACTTCAGTTTGCTGACCAATCTGTTAAAAGACCCTACGGAGTGGTAGAAGATGTGTTGGTGAAAATCGACAAGTTCGTATTTCCGGTAGATTTTGTTATTCTAGAGATGCCCGAAGATGAGGAGATACCAATCATTTTGGGAAGACCTTTTCTAGAGACCGGGAGATGCTTGATCGACATAGAAGAAGGCACAATGACTTTGAAAGTTTATGATGAAGAATTGAAGATTGATGTGAGAAACACTATGAAGTACAAGGATGATGTTGCCACAAGTCAACACATTAAGGTAATTGAGCAAATTTGTGATGAAGAAAACTCTTTGACAACACAGAAGCTACCTTTGGAAAGAGTTTTGATTCTATCAATCTTCGAAGAGGCGGAAGTAATTGATGAAAAAGACAGTGAAGTTTTAGCCATGATGGAGACATCATTTGTCAAAAATTCTCGCCACAATCGATGGGAGGATCTAAGGCAACCGTTAGTGGAAGGAAGTAAAGACGAACCAAAGAAGGGGGCTGAACTAAAGCAATTACCGGAGAACCTCAAATACGTCTTTTTAGACACTGAAAGTAAGTGTCCGGCTATCATAAGTTCTCACCTTGAATTCCTTCAAGAAGACAAGCTTGGCAAAGTCCTTAAAAAGCATAAAAGTGCTCTTGGATGGTCAATTGAAGACTTGAAAGGGATAAGTCCAACACTTTGCATGCACAAAATCTTAATGGAAGATGATCACAAACCGGTCGTCCAACCTCAATGACGACTAAATCCAGCGATGAAGGAGGTGGTTAGAAAGTAGGTTGTAAAACTTTTGGACGCAGGGATGATCTATCCAATATCTGACAGTTCATGGGTGAGTCCAGTTCATGTGGTGCCTAAGAAAGGTGGAACTACGGTAATTAAGAATGAAAATAATGAGTTCATTCCCACAAGAACAGTTACAGGGTGGAGAGTCTGTATAGATTACCGAAGATTAAATTTGGCAACTAGAAAAGATCACTTCCCGTTGCCTTTCATCGACCAGATGTTAGAAATGTTAGCGGGTCATGACTATTATTGCTTCCTAGATGGATACTCAGGGTATAATCAGATAGCTGTTACACCAGAAGACCAAGAGAATACCGCATTTACATGCCCTTTTGGTATTTTTGCTTACAGAAGAATGCCATCCGGGTTATGTAATGCCCCGGCCACATTTCAGAGATGCATGCAATCTATTTTTGCAGATATGCTTGAGAAACATATGGAAGTGTTCATGGATGATTTCTTGGTTTTTGGTAAGTCTTTTGATAATTGTTTAACTAACCTTGCTCTTGTTCTAGAAAGATGCCAACAGACCAACTTAATCCTCAACTGGGAGAAGTGCCATTTCATGGTACGTGAAGGTATAGTTTTGGGTCACAAAATTTCTCACAAAGGAATAGAAGTTGACCAAGTGAAAATAGAAGTCATAGCGAAATTGCCTCCTCCCATGAACGAAAAAGGTATTCGAAGTTTCTTAGGGCATGCGGGTTTTTACCGTAGGTTCATAAGAGACTTCTCCAAAATTGCAAAACCATTAACTACACTGCTAGTTAAAGACAAAGCCTTTGTTTTTGATAAGGAGTGTGCCATAGCATTTGATACTATAAAGCAAAAATTAGTGTCGGCACCAATTGTTGTAGCCCCGGATTGGTCTCTACCTTTTGAGATCATGTGTGATGCCAGTGATATTGCAGTAGGGGCGGTTCTAGGACAACGTAGAGAAAAGTTATTACATGTTATTTACTACGCAAGTCATGTGCTGAACCCTGCACAGATGAACTATGCAACTACTGAGAAGGAGTTGCTAGCGGTTGTTTATGCCTTTGATAAGTTCAGGCAGTATTTGTTGGGTTCTAGAGTCATTGTTTATACTGACCATGCTGCCTTGAAGTATCTTTTTGCTAAACAGGACTCTAAACCAAGGTTGCTAAGATGGATCTTGCTCCTTCAGGAGTTTGATGTGGAGATTCGTGACAAGAAAGGGTCTGAAAACACTGTGGCCGACCACTTGTCTCGAATGTCACCTATTGCAGAAACAGAAGATACGCGCCCAATAAAGGACGAGTTCGCTGATGAATATATCCTCGCTGTTATTGGTGTGCCTTGGTTCGCCGACTACGCGAACTATTTGGTAGGTGGTATTATACCCGACGATTTTGACTCTAACCGAAAGAAAAAGTTTTTACATGATTGCAGGTTCTACTTGTGGGATGATCCATTCCTATACAAGAAGGGACTCGATGGCTTGATCAGAAGATGTGTACCCGAGGAGGAACAAAGGGATGTGCTAAAAGCATGCCATGACTCCGAATATGGAGGACATTTCAGTGGTGATAGAACGGCTGCAAAGGTCCTACAATCTGGTTTGTATTGGCCCACACTATTCAAAGACGCTCAAGGCATTGTGAAAGAATGTGACAGGTGTCAAAGAACAGGGAATATCTCCAAAAGAAACCAGATGCCGCAGAAGGGTATACTTGAAGTGGAATTGTTCGATGTGTGGGGGATTGATTTCATGGGACCTTTTCCACCATCTTTTGGAAAGAACTACATCCTTGTAGCTGTTGACTACGTCTCCAAGTGGGTTGAAGCAGTCGCTCTACCCACAAATGATGCGAGGGTGGTAGTAAACTTCCTCAAAAACAATATTTTCTCAAGATTTGGGGTTCCCAGAGCACTCATAAGCGATGAAGGCACCCATTTTTTAAACAAGTTGATGGAGAATCTGTTGAAAAAGTACAATGTGAAGCACAAGATTGCCACTGCATACCATCCTCAGACCAGTGGTCAGGTGGAGGTTTCGAATAGGCAAATCAAGCAGATTCTTGAAAAGACTGTTAGTGGTTCGAGAAAGGATTGGTCTCTGAAACTTGAAGATGCACTATGGGCATACAGAACAACATTCAAAACCCCCATTGGTATGTCCCCGTATCAACTAGTTTGTGGTAAGGCGTGCCATCTCCCTCTTGAACTTGAGCACAAAGCATTTTGGGCTACCAAATACTTGAACTATGATCTGGCAAAAGCAGGTGAATTACGGATTCTTCAACTCCATGAGCTAGAAGAATTCCGTGATCAAGCCTATGAGAATGCTAAGGTCTATAAAGAGCAGACCAGAAAATGGCATGATCAGAGAATAAAACAGAAAGTATTCTGGGAAGGCCAGTTAGTGCTTCTATTCAACTCCAGGCTTAAAATTTTTCCTGGGAAATTGAAATCCCGGTGGTCTGGTCCGTTTGTAGTACAAACGGTATTTCCTCATGGTGCGGTGGAGATTAAAAATCCAAACAATGGAGATGTTTTTAAGGTGAATGGACAACGGTTGAAGCCCTACTATACTGGAGTAGGAGCATGAGTGATCGATCATTTGCGTCTCACCGGATGAGGTGTAGACCGTCGAGCCATGCGACGTTAAACGAAGCGCTCCGTGGGAGGCAACCCACGCTCGTTTTCTCTAACGCTTTTTCTTTGTTCTATTTTTATTTATTTTAGGTGGTACAGTTTGGACCGGTAGGCGCAACTCGAGTAACAAAGCACAAAGATTATTCAATTTTGGTGCATAGATGGACATCAACACGGGCGCCCGTGTGCATCAACACGGCCTGTGTTGAGTGAGAACGCAGAAAAGAAAAAAAAAGTGGAATTGAAGCTACAACACCAGCAACACGGGCGCCCGTGTGCAGCAACACGGCCCGTGTTGCCCCTCAGCACCCTTTTCTTTAACAAGCAGAACATTCACACGGGTGACCGTGTACAGGCACACGGACCGTGTGGTTTGTGCGGGGGCAGAAATTTGAATTTTTTTTGGGCCATTTGTGTGGGCCCCATCTGCATTATAACACATCTTCTCCTTCATTCCACTCATTCTCCCACTTCTCACTCTCTTCCTCCATGAAAACCTAGCCTCCACCTTCACAAACCTCACTCTACCACCATCAACCTCTCACTTAAACACTATAGTGCTTTCACAAAAGTTGCTCTACTCTCCATCCTCTACATCTCTATCCGTTTAGATTTTAATTTTGTGCAATTTTAATTTTTCGAATTTTTCTTTGTTGTGTTGTTTGTCTCTTGTTTTCAATTTTCTTGCAGAGACCTTATCATGCCTCCCCGAAAGACAACCCAGCGCCGCGACATCAGGGATGATTTCGCCGAATCCTCCCAACCAAGGCAGAGGGTCCGTCGCGCCCCTAGTCGCACAACCGGTCGTAGTGGGAATCAAGAGGAGAATGCCCGTGGCATTACATTTGCTATTCCTGAACACAAAGCAAGGTATGATGTTTTAGTTCAACGTAAATTACTCCCGACCCGATATATCTGTGATGACACACTTGTCAAGTTAGGCCTTAAAGATGAAGTATATCGTATGTTTCACAACATCGGGATGTTGCCCTTTATGTTATTTGAGGCACCGACTTATGAAGGCCTAACTCTTGAATTTCTGAGCACTGTGGAATTTAAATTGAGACACAAATGGAATGGCTCCGAATTTGAGTATTTTGGTGATCTGGAATTTTATATGTTTCGAAATAAGCATACTTTATCTGTGGAAGAGGTTGGGGCGGCCCTTAAATTACCTTCCGCTGGACCGGGAGCCCCACCCGAAACATTTCCTGCTTGTGAATTTTGGGAAGCCATCACAGGTTCAGCTGGGTACAATCCTAGTAAGGCTAAGGCCTCGGGGATTCATGACCCTTGCTTCAGATATGCTCAGAAAGGTTTGGCCTTTACCTTATTTGGGAGAGGAGATAGTACGGGGGTATGTGCAAAGAGAGAGCTGTTTCTTTTGCATAATATGATTGAGGTAAGTCGTGTGAATATAGCGGCCTTTGCTGCTAACCACCTAAAACAAGTTGGGTATGCTTCTACTGGAGAGATCTCAGTCGGTGGGATGATCTCCCAACTGGCTGAACACTTGAACTATAGCCAGCTCTTGATTGAGGAACCCTCGATACCGGGTAAGAAAATTGACTTGCAAACTCTTGTCAATCAAAGGATGATTATGGTAAAGCCCGGGTACTTCTCCCTAACTGTTCATGGGCAACATGTTATGGCACTACCTGCACCCGATAGTATTTCTATTGCAAATCGTGCTAACTGGTTGTATGTAGCTACAAGACCATATCTAGGCGAAAGCCCCCCACATGATCATAATTTTGCAGGTGACGACATGGAGGATGACAATCCAACTCAAGATCACCCTGTCCCGCCTCCTCAGCAGTTCTTCCAACAAACTGCTGGGTCATCCTCCATGACTCCAGATCAATGGGGATGGGTACAATCAGAGATTGGCGCTTGTTGGAGCGGTAAAGCGGCAAGCAACAAAAGTTTTGGAAATATTCATCCGGGAATTATCGTAGTCCACAGAGATTGGTGAGAAGAACTGCCGTTCGACTATCTCGCGTTCTAAGTTTCATGATTTGGGTGCGGAAAAGTAAATGCGGGAAAAGTAAATAAAAGCAGATAAACAATCTCAATAGTCTAAGAGAAATAGTTATGGAGTTGCATTTAGTTCTACCCGTCGAATACTTAAATCTGAAGATCTATCGCTCGACACTCACAATACGCATCAACATCACCGGGCATCATTCGAGATGCCACATCAGTGTCCATGTCTGCAACACCGACGAAAGCTCAACCGTACTATTCACATCAGCGATTTCTCCACCGACACAAACAACACGGAGGCATTAGACTCGATACCCACTACGATTGTTAGTCCTGAATCCATGTCTGCAACCCAGAAACTAACAGTTATCATTCCTAATCAAGATCTATGGTGTCCATGTCTGCAACAACACAAATCCAGAGCATTTAAGCAAAAAGATCAAGAACAACAACAATGATGATTTGTAAAGCGAATATATAAACGATCCCAAGATCCACACATATACATACAATAAGAGTAGAAACATACATACAACACCCACCATTGGAATGAAACAAAGGGAAGAGAGAAGATGAACCGGAAAGATCTCACCGGTACAATGAAATCGAGTCAGATCCATGATCAATCCACATGACGTCGCACCCAATGGTGTTTCCTAAACCTCTAAACCACCAAGAAAGGATCAGAGCTCAACTTGTCAAGAAGAGGTGATAAAAAACCTAGAAAAATCTGTTCTAAGCTATTTATACAAAACTGAAATACGCACAGCGCGCGACGCGCCAGATGCAGCGCGCGACGCGCCATCTCACTTATATACCAAACCGCCCTAGAGCGCGACGCGCCCAAATCCGGCGCGACGCGCCCAATCTTCTGCCAGACTATGTTCTTCAAACTCAAAGAGGGCGCGACGCGCCCTACAGCGCGCGAAGCGCCCTGCACCAGAACAGCAGAATTATTTTCTCTTTGCTCTCGCAGCCGTGTCTTCGACACTTTATTCCTCAAGGCTCCGAAAACGCAAGAATACCTACAAAAATACAACAAAACTATCAAACGGTATAAAAGTATATGAAAATACAAGTATTCGTAAAGTAAACGTAATTACACAAAAACGGGGGATTATTCAAACAGTATTAACAAAAAGCATTGATAAGTGCCACTATTTACATACACAAAATAACTACAATTTGGCACTTAACAGCGCTCTCCGTACCGAGCAAACAAGACAAGGTGTTGAGTTGTTCCGACAAGGAGCTGTGGTGGACGATGTCCAAGAGATGATGCGACGTCTTATGTTGCACTTTCCACAGGATCCTCCTCCTCCACCGCCGTTTCAGTAAACCAGGTAATCTCCGTCACACTGGAATTAAAATATTGAGGACAATGTTTCGTTCAGGTGTAGGGGAGGTTCTATTTTATTTTATTGCTTTTCTTTCCGTTTTGAATTCATAGTTTAGTTTGTTTGATTTGATTATGTGCATTTGTCTTTCTTTTATTTTAAAGCGTGTTTCTTTCAAGTTTGTATGGTGCAGTGCTGTCATGGTGTTACCAGGTGATTGATACAAGTCGGAGGGGAGCAAACTAATAGATAGTGGTTGAACAACACATCCCACACTTGATCTCCGCAGGCACCACGGAAGTTGACACAATCAAAGAGATGAAGGTAGGACGCAAAAAGTCAACACTGAACAAAGAGAGAAGTAGGGTGTACTTTAGATGAAAGGAAACCGCAGGACACCAAGAGCACCTCGAAGCATGCAAGCTTAACAGACCCGGTGAGATTTCAGAGCCAAATTCATAACTCCACATGAGAGTCCAGTCAGGTATGGCACTATTCACTTTGATTTTGCGTATGTTCTCATAACACAAGCACACTACGAAAGCGCACACTGAGGCAAGTTTTTTTCGTAACCCCGAGCCTTTCTAGCCATCCCGTATGCATGATATCCATCGTCAACCCCCTTTGAGCCGTAATGTTTGTTTTGTTCATTGTGTTATTCTTGTTACCACCCGCATATTCACTGTTCATGTTATCGCTCGGCATTAATGTCAGTTTCTTGAAGGACACGAAAGAATCTAAGTGTGGGGTTGTAAACCATTGAGAAAAGGGCAAGAAAAAAATAGAAAGAAAAGAAAGAAAAAAAAGATGAATGTGGAGCTTGTGAAAATCCAAAGAGAAAGTTTGAAAATCAAAACAAAGAAAAATCTTAGCCCTTGCCCACTTATGTGAAAGACCATGTGAATGACTCTAAAAAGCTAAAAACAAAATGTCGAAGGTCTTAACCCCACTCTTACAATTCAAACCACTAAGAGTAGAAATGTGAATCCCACATAAATGCCGAGCACCAAAACCATTTGTTATCCCATTCCTTGTTTACCCCACCAAACCCAAGCCACGTTACAGCCCTAAGACCTCATGAAGTGTGTGTAATCTTTGTGTGTAGTGATTAGAGAATATATTCAAAGTTAAAATTAATATGCATGCCTTGGTACTGTGAGTGTAGACACTTTAACCCGGAGAGATTTTGTGAGATTGTGAAAAGCTTGCAGGTGAAAAAGTGCTCGAAAGTGATAATGTGGTTGATAGTTTGACGAAGGAAACCATAGACTCGATTGCTAAGTGAAGGAATTTTGCGAAGAACCTGATTGTGTTGTGGAGAAAAGAATCTCGTCGGTGACCTTTGTTTTGCCTCGATACATCACTTGAGGACAAGCAATGAGATACATTTTCCATTTCAGAAAATATATAAAGAGTATGCACAAATCAGCGTTCAGAAGCACTGACTCAGAAGGTTCTGGATGGCTTCATCAGAACATGCTCTGGAAAGACATCAGAAGATGGTCATGCAGAATCAAAGCATGAACTGGAAAGCATCAGAAGAATGGAAGTCAGAAGAAAAAGCTCTGAAGCTCTGATGCTATCACGCTCAAAGCTCTTCAAAGTCAGAAGACAGAAGATGCTCTGCACCAAAAGCTGATGAATCTGATATTCAAACGTTGTTATCTACATGTCATACCCCAAAATTTGCCCATACAATTTCTCTTATACAAATTCAAATCAATACACAAAGCTCTAGAACACACTCTCCTATGCAAGGCTCTGAAACTAGGGTTTGACTTATTCAAAGGAAAATCAGTGAATCAATGGCTCCAAAGCATCTCATATGGCTCAATACATTTCACACTATCTCTATGACAAGTATCAAGGCTCAATTCAAAGGAATGGTCACTCAATTGTTCAGAAAATCAACAGTCGACTATCTTGACCTAAAAGTCAACTGTGGTCAAAGTAAAGTCAAAACTCCTGATTTTTTGTCAAGATCCTCATATTTAAGTATCATTCACCATTTGATCAAGAATTGATCATGGTTCATCGAGGAAAGATCAAAAATCAACAAATCAAAAAGTTTCTAAATTAGGGTTTTGTACAGGAAAAGTCAACTAAACTTTGACCAGCCATAACTCTCACATGGAACATCAGAAACTTTCCATCCAAAGCTCATCTTGAAGGAAATTTGATTCTCTACAATTTTGTCTCTCACATGCCAAGTCTAAAAATGCTTCATTTGAGAGATATGGACCAAAACATTACAGGTCCTTTTCAAAAGTCAACAAAAGTCATTTTTTTCAAAAGGATATATAAGGAGCATGGAAAATCATTTTGATATGAGACCAAAGACACTGGTTAGAAGACTCTCTAAGGTTTCTAAAAAGTCCTAGAACACTTCCATATCCCAAAAATGAGAGAGATAGGCCTTGTCAAAGTTGGATTATTTTGGAGGGAAAAATGTGAAAGAATTGAACTATTTTTGCAAATGGGCCCAAGAGATTTTGACTTAATCCTTATCCACAAGCTATCCAAAGCCCAAAATCTCTTTTCCCACGAAAATATATGATTTATGTGATTTATTTTGATTTTTTATTCCAATTAAAAAGAATTAAAATCATATGAATCAAAAGAAGATCAAATATTTTACAAAAGATATGATTTGGAGCTTTTTTTAATCATCAAATATATTCCAAAATCAATCCAATTTCGTGCAAGAAAGAATTGAAGGAGATTGAATCAATATTGGAGAATTTTAGAAAGTTTCATAACTTATTTCCAATCAAATTTCTCAAACAAGCAATCAAAGATTTAAAAGGATTTGTTCTTGTTTTGTTAACCTAGATTACTCTCTTATATAAACACAACTCATAGCAAGCCCTAGGGGACGAAAATTCTGCCTCAAGAACCATAAACCCGAGCTCAAAGAAACCAAAAAAAGCTCAAAGTCGAATTGGAATTGCAGGCCAATTCTAGGTGTGTGATTGCTTCCAAAACGTTCCCTGAACATCACTGAACGATTCCCAATCGTTTTCAAGCCGTAAGACACCAGGAATCCTCTCCAATTATCCAAGGTTTGTCTAAACTTTATTTGAATCAAATCTGTAAATCCATGCATCAATGTTCAAATTAAATTGCATACATGTGTTTGCCGTAATGTGATGATTGTTTCTGGAGTGTTAATTGCGTTCCTATGCACATTTACTATAGATACCATTATTAGGGTTTCAAGATCCCAATTGGGGTTTTGAGTTTCAGGTAAAATTAAACCTAACCATGAGTGCCAACGTGTTTGCAAGTTCTCAACGATCCCATTCATGAGGTCGCGAAAAGTTTTTGTGTGGTTTTGGTGGTATTCGCTGTTTTGCAGGGGCTATGGCGATGATGAAAGAACCGTCGCTAAAGGTATGAATACCTAAAACGACGGACGGAGGTTGAAGAAGGGTGGTGTAACTTTTTAATGTAACACCCTGGATTTCCGCTTACCCCGCAGGGCTTCCGGCCTGCCAAGCATGTCACCAGCTTAATCAATAATCCCCCCTAGGTCCGCTTATCGGCTGCCCAGGAAATATTGTTTTTGCCTCCCGCAGGAATCGAACCATGTACCTAGGGGTTAAGTACATATTCATAGCAATTCCTGCTACCACTTGACCATGTAGCTCAAGTGGTAGCAGGAATTGCTATGAATATGTACTTAACCCCTAGGTACATGGTTCGATTCCTGCGGGAGGCAAAAACAATATTTCCTGGGCAGCCGATAAGCGGACCTAGGGGGGATTATTGATTAAGCTGGTGACATGCTTGGTAGGCCGGAAGCCCTGCGGGGTAAGCGGAAATCCAGGGTGTTACATTGTCAAGTGGTAGCAGGAATTGCTATGAATATGTACTTAACCCCTAGGTACATGGTTCGATTCCTGCGGGAGGCAAAAACAATATTTCCTAGGCAGCCGATAAGCGGACCTAGGGGGGATTATTGATTAAGCTGGTGACATGCTTGGTAGGCCGGAAGCCCTGCGGGGTAAGCGGAAATCCAGGGTGTTACAGGTGGCGTGTCATCTCCCTACTGGCTGAAGCTGCGCGCGTTTTGGATTCAAACATCCGGTCGTTCCTGTGCGATATGACGCACGCTATTGCCATGCTCCCTCGTCTGTCAGCCACATGATCATCTCTCATCCAGATCCTACGCACCAGAATGTGAGGGCGCACCATGATCTTCATACGCGTGCCGTACACAATCAAAAGGGTTGACTTTTCAAGTACACTCCGATTACGCGCCACGTCCGTCACCAAGCTAAGTATTCTATTTGTTTTAATTTAAAATCTATTATGTTTCCTTTTAAGATTAGGGTTTGTTCTGCTTTCATCCTTCTTTTTGCCTTTGCCTTTTCAGGGTTAACCCTGAGATCTCTCCCGACTACTAACCCTATCAGATCAAATGAGAAGCTGAGTCCTTATTCGTATTTTATTTCTTTTTGCCATTTTTCTTAAGTTAGGGTTAACTCTAATTGTCAATGAATTAGCCATACACTCACTCTATTTTTGTTTGTCTGCCTTTTCAGGATTCGTTATCGCCGAAGCTACGAGTTTGGTAACCCTAAAACCTAACTTCAATATTTTATGCTTTAATTATTATTACTTATGTCAAACCCTATTAAGGGATCCGCTGGTTACAATTTCCCTCCCCCATATCTGTTTTGATTATATTATTTAAATGCGTGGTTAGTAATCCTAGGGAGTGCAACCTTTGAATTGAACATAGAATCACTAAATTTACAAGATAATATATTTGAATATAATCACATGATTGGTGCACACACGTACGCTCTTGGGTAACCTCTCTGTTGCCTTGTTGCTTGTTGCCTGTTGCTTGTTGCCTGTTGCCTTGTTGCCTGTTGCCTTGTTGCCTTGTATTTTGTGCAGAATAGCCAGTCCCTCGAATACGAGGATACCTCAGCCATGTTGCTTCGATTAAAGGTCATGGTCCCTAATGATGCTGCCTTCGATACACTAACATGACCTCGACCCTCAGAAGTTGCCTACGGAAAAGGCTGAGGTATCTTCTGGTTGCCTACGAAAGGCTATTCTGATCCTTCCCCTTAGACTACCTGCCTCTCTATGGCATGGGTCAGTCTTTGAGCGAATGATAATTCGGTGACCCTTCTACCTCCAAACGAAAGGCTTCCTGCCCACTTATGGCAAGGATTGACCCTTTCATTCTGAAAGGCTAAAAAGAGACCTATCATCTGAGTTTAGGGTAATTGCCCCTAATTGCCTTGCAATGCTCTATCTTCTATATTCTTTCTCAAGATTCTTCAAAAAAACTGGCTACGCTCATTTACGAGTTAAAGTCCATTTTTCCTCTTTCATCTACATTTTCTGGAAACGAGCAAGCAAAGCAATTAAGAGCCCATGGAAAACCATGGATGCAAAGGGTGCCTTACACCTTCCCTTTGCATAAATTACCCCCCGAACTTAGATTTCCTTAAAACGTTTTTTCTGTTTCTTTTAGCCTTTCTGATTTAATTTGGATAAAATAAAATTCGGTGGCGACTCTTACTTACCGCGACATTTCAATAAAGTCAGTTCACCGTATTACAGAACTGGCGACTCTGCTGGGGATTTTTCGATAAAAGAGTGGTTACCTTAAGAGTTTAGGATTCACTTTAAATGTTTTCTATTGTTTGCTTTGTTTGCTTTAATTTTGCAGGGCTGTTTTGGGTACTTTGCTGTGTGAAAGATCCTAACCCGGATCTGAGTACCTTAGGTATATGGCATGAGATCAAGGAGACTGCACAGCGTATACTAATGTGGTTGATCTGATGGCCATCGTTAGTGTGACACATTGGTTTGTCCTGGTGTTCCTTGGGATCCGACCTGAGGAAATGCTTGGCTTCCGCGTGGTGTCATTAAGCACTAATTCGCCCTTAGAACCTTAGTCGAACTTGACTTTGGCCTTTTAGAAAGTAGCGAGATGGCTGGCTTTGGTTCCGACTGAAGTTGGTTGATACTCGAAGCTACATTCATATGGATTGGACTTTCAGGACCTTTTTGGTTGGCGATTCGATTGCCGAACTGAGATAAGCGCCTTCGAGAAAGGTCAATGATATGAGCTCCCTAGAACCCGATCTTTATATAGGACAGGTTTGAACCGACTAAACTTCAGGGGGAGGGTACGCACCTCTGGACTACATGCAAGCCTAACCTTAAGGCAAATTTGTGTGACTTGATTGTGTTTGTTATCTACTTGACATCATGACATCATAAACATCATAAGCATCATAACATCAAGACTAACCATTCGAGGACCAAAGAATTCATCTTTGTTCTGTTTTGTAGGTCATGGAGACTAGAAACACCATTCGAGTTAACTTTGTGAAGATACCTTCCGAACTGAAAGAGTTGGTATTAGAGATTCCTGGAGGTTCCCGATTCTCTGAAAGACATGGTCTCTTGCCCAGTTTAGTTACTTCAGGTTTTGACGAAGAAATGATGAGTGTACTATTTCAATTCTTCGATCCCGAGCATCATTGTTTTACTTTCCCGGATTATCAGTTGGTACCTACTATGGAGGAGTTCGCTGACATACTTGGACTTCCCATCCTAGATCAGATTCCGTTCACTGGTTTGGAAGAAATTCCAAAATTGGAAGTTATCGCTCCCGCTTTACATCTTAAGAAGTCTGATATTGATGGTCATTGGGAAACCAGAAGTGGAGTCAAGGGATTCCTCGCTAAGTTCTTATTCGGAAAAGCTCGCATGTTTTTGAAGTCCATGAGTTATCAAGCCTTTGAAGACGTATTGGCTTTGCTCATTTATGGTTTGGAATTATTCCCTAATCCCGATCAATTCATTGATGTGCACGCCATAAAGATATTTCTGACACGCAATCCAGTTCCTACCTTGCTTGGAGATATCCTACACTCTCTTCACACTCGTACTATGAAGAAACGAGGGACTCTTATGTGTTGCATACCTTTGCTATCTAAGTGGTTTATTTCGCACTTTCCTCGCTCAGTAATGAGGAACGACCAAAGGCTGAAATGGCATAAAAGAATAATGTCACTTTCTCATTCCGATATCCGTTGGCTTTCCTTGTCCAAGGAGAGTGTTACCATCATCGACCGCTGTGGACAATATCCTAATGTGCCTTTACTTGGCATACGAGGGGGTATTACTTATAATCCTTGTTTGGTCTTACGTCAGTTTGGTTACGCTCGAAGAGATGGTCCTCATCAGATGCTTCTACAAGGGGTTGTGTCTGATTATGAAGATGATACTCAAAAATCACCGCCGGAAGTTTATACGAGCATGGGATATGGTGAACAGAATTGATAGCAAGAGCTTGGGGCAAAGAAACTCCATTCCCTTGGGGCCTTACCTTAGATGGGTGCGCACTCGTGCTCAACGTCTCATCATGCCTTATCCATATGTCCTACCCGTAATAGTGGAGCCTGATTGCGAGGAAAAAGTTCCTCTAGTTATTGCTCATCCTGACATGCCAACTGACATCGAAGAATTAAAGCGATCTTGGATTCAATTAAAAGAAGAAAGAGACACTTTTGAAGCTCAGTTTCGTGCTAAAGAAAAGAAAGTATTAGAGCTCACAAAGCTACTTCAAGCGGAGCAAGGCATCAACAACTTCATCGGTTCAAAAAGGAAGCGTCCATGGGAGACTTGAAGACTTTTGTTTTATTACTTTATTCCTAGTTTTATTTTTAGTTTTATACTTTCATTATTGTAAAAGATACTAATAAAACAAATTGCAATTTCTTTCCCTTAAGTATTATTAATAAAGTTTCTTCTGTTTTGTTTTAAACAAATCTGAATTCCAAGGTCCTCGAAGACATTGCATATGCATAATCATATGATTCATAAACATCGCATCACAGGTTTCACAAAAACAAATGCCTCATTTTCCCGCTGTTTATTTCAGCAAGGAAATGGATCTCGAACAATCTATCAAAAATCTTCAGGCTCAGAATAACCAGTTCCAGAAAATAATCTTTCACTTGGCCAAGGGGCAAGAAGAATTAAAGGCACTTCTGGCCAAGAAGGAGAAGGACCAACAAAGGGAGCAAGGTGTGCAAGATAAATTGAAATCCAAACCTAAGCGGTCATTCACTCCGTTACCCATGCCACTGTCTCAAGCTCTGCAACAACTGATCAATCAGAACTTGATAACTCTATTGCCTCCATATTCATTTCCTACTAATCCCGCTCCTGGGTATAAGTATCATGCGAGATGTGCTTATCATTCGAATAGTCCTGGTCATGATACAGAGGATTGTGGACCGTTGAAACACAAGATTCAAGACTTAATTGATGAAAAGATCATTGACTTCAACTCACCTGAAGAACCTCACATGAATAAGGCCGTGTACAACCGGAAAGGTCGCAACAAACACGATCAATCTATGGGGACCTTTCTGATCTCTACACCAGTTTCACAACAAAGGCGCAAGTCAGAGGCACCTAAACGACAGTTCACAAAGATCAACATGACTTTGGCTGAAGCATTACAACAGATGTTGAAGAAAGGGATAATTACTTTGAGGGATCCTCTTGTGAAACCCAACACTTCCGCTCCTAGCTATAAGCCCAATACGAGGTGCGCGTATCACTCCAATAGCCCTGGACATGATACGAACGATTGTTGGCCATTAAAGAACAAGATCCAAGATATGATCGATGCTGGTGAAATTGAATTCCCTCATCCTAAGACTCCTATAGTGATCACTGCTCCCATGCACAATCACGACAAGACTGATTAATGTCAGAGTGGATGAACTTTAGATCATTAGATTTACTTTCATTTGCAATTTCTATTCTGTTTGTTTAAACATTCAAAATTATGATAGACATTATCTGTCTTAATAATCATCATCAGTGCATTGCATATGTTTGTCTTGAATAAATTAGTTCGTTATCACTCATTTTAACTTATGTCTTTATTCTGCATATGTTTTTTGATACTCAACTCCTGCTAAAGTTATATACCTTTTGAGGGAGGATGACGAAAACGATACCGCAACCTCAATAAGTATGCTTTTGAGCGGACTATGCTGACGATGTACAGGCATTGTTTCAAATCCTAAACAGTGGAGATATAAGGATGTTAATCCCTCGTCAACCCCTTTGAGCCTAAGAAGTAGAAGTTTCTTTTTGTACTAAAACCCTTGATCATAACCTGGGGCAGGGTAGTTCTTAGTTAATTTGGTTGTGCATTCTATTTTAAGAGAAGCATTCAGTATACCTTTCAACAAAGGTTTCAAATCACAAGCGTTCATCCGCACACATCAAATAAGCGTTGGAGATGACAGTCAAAAGACAATGATGGTTCATCAAGCAAGGTAGTCAATATCTTTCAAAAAGGGGAAAATGAAAAAACATACATACAAAGAAAAGCCTGCTAAGTCAAAAATCAAAAAGGTGACTTAGGCAAAAATCAAGGCATCCCGCTGACTGTAATCTCAAAAATAAACAGTTCAGGCAAAAGTTATAGATATCAAAAAGATGAAAACAGAGAATTCCTGAACAACACAATATCGTGACTACTAAAAGGAAGAAGTGACTGCCATCTCAAAGGCTCTTTTAGCTTGCGAACCATCATCGTTATCAAAAGTGAAAATCCAAAAGTCTCTTGGAACCTGAATGCATAGGTTGAATTAATTGAGCTTAGGACTGAAGATCATCACGAAGAGGGGTGGGTACAATCAAATTTTGAGCCATTATCCTTTGTTTCTTAAACCGTGAACCAAGCCACATTACAACCCATGAAAGTCCTAATTGATGCATGTTAGTTCGAAAGCATACTGTCACCAAAAAGGTATCCTGACTCCTTAAGGTTTACCAAAAATGTTGAGTTGATATTTCATGTTTTTACAAACATCACGTTGTTACAAATATCATGTTTTACAAATATCGCGCTTTTGCATCTCCTGATTTAACGTTTTTCAAAAACTCAAGACAAACGTATGCATTGCATCTCATGAATTCATTATTAAACAAATTCTGCTACATAATTTCAAATGTTGGCAACAGAAAGAATTTGCACAGGGTACAACTAATGACTGAAAGTTATCCCGATAGACAATATTACTCCAAGAAGCAATGTCTCTTATGTATACAAGGGGCACAACACATTTTTCCCAATCAATCTGGGGCAACCAAGTCAAGATTCCGAGAATCTTTCAAAGATGCCAAAAACAATCAGGGGCATGCATCCAAGTAAATCTGAATCTATTTCCTATCAACAGGGGGCATTGTCCTGGGCTTACGATTACTAGGGGCATGTCGCCTACAATATACACTTCATAAAGGCCTCGCGAGGTGAATTTCTTCAAGTTCCTACTAGCAGGGGCAAATCTATGAAAGTCCAGTTTGACATCTTGATCAATACTCAGTGGTATGTCCTAATCAAATCCAGGAGTGGTATTTACTATAGTACTGGGGGCAACTTTCAAGACACCTATGTCACCCCACAGAGCCGGGTTCACAAGATCATATCCCCACAGAGTAATCATTAAGAAGATATCTTCAAACGCTCTCGACAAAGACATGGCTCCCCAACAAAGTTTACATCTTCAACGCTGCTGGTTCTCCAACATGGGTTACTAATACTTCTGTCCCCAATCAGGGTCCATCAAGTTACTGATCATCCCCAAGCAAGAATCATAAATTCCCAGCTGAGCATCTTCAAATAAGATCAGACATCAAAATCACAAAGACATAGAGATTTATTTTCTCAATCAAGACAACATAAATCATGTTCACATATCATATGTCATAAACATATTCATACATTGCATAAATTACCTCATAATGAACTCATCCATAACATACAAAGTTTCTCATTTATTTTGAGGGATTCATTACATAATACATGCATCATGAAATTGCATAAAGGCTAACTATACCTATTGCAGGATACAGGTACAGACACATGAACGAAATCTCCAACTTTCCAAGATCTAATTCAGCTACTACGAATGGTACTGACACGGTCAACGCCCGAAGATCTAATTCATTTACCACGAACGGTAATGACACGGTCATTTTCAAAGATCTAATCCAGCTACTACGAATGGTACTGACACGGTCAACACTCAGAGATCTAATTCTATCATCACGAACGGTGTAGACACGATCAATGGCCAACTAAGTCTAATTCAGCTACTACGAACGGTACTGACACGACAAAAGATCTAATTCGGTTACTACGAACGGTACTGACACGGTCAACTCCCAGAGATCTAATTCTATCATCACGAACGGTGTAGACACGATCACTGACTTTCCCAGTCTAATTCAGTTACTACGAACAGTGCTGACACGACAAGAGAATCTAATTCTATCATCACGAACGATATAGACACGATTATCTCCCCAAGATCTAATTCGGTTACTACGAACGGTGCTGACACGATCAAATCTCAGAGATATAATTCCATCATCATGAACGGTGTGGACACGATCAACTGCTTCTAAAAGTCCAATTCGGTTACCACGAACGGTGTTGACACGACAAGAGATCTAATTCTATTATCACGAACGGTATAGACACGATCATATCTCCAAGATCTAATTCAGGTATTACGAATAGTACTGACACGATCAAATTCTCAAAGACCTAATTCAGTTACTACGAACAGTGCTGACACGACCAACTCTACAAAAATCTAATTCATCTACTATACGATCAACATTCAAACAACTACTTCTCAAACATTTCAGTCTCGACATCTGGATGGCATCTTTTAGCCTATCTCCATTCCTCAATACAAAAAACATCGACCTAACGCACGTTTTTCCAGACATGTGAGGATGCAATTGAGAATAGTCTAACGCACGATCTATTCTTCGGCCTAACGCACAATTTTCCAGACATCTGAGGATGCAATTGAGAATAGTCTAACGTATGACACATTCTGACTCTCAAGTATATCAAGCCGGATGGCATCTTTAAGCCCATCTCCATCATACATCTTCTCCGAACACCTGTATGGCATCTTCAAGCCTATCTCTGACAAAAGTCCCTACTTCGGCTAGGGCAAATTTCTTGGTATTCTAGTGTTCAATCATCTTCCACCTTCAGATACCGACTGGCATACAAACCACTCTACATCTTCAGGTTTAAGATAATTGAACAGGGACAGCTGTCATACCCCAAAATTTGCCCATACAATTTCTCTTATACAAATTCAAATCAATACACAAAGCTCCAGAACACACTCTCCTATGCAAGGCTCTGAAACTAGGGTTTGACTTATTCAAAGGAAAATCAGTGAATCAATGGCTCCAAAGCATCTCATATGGCTCAATACATTTCACACTATCTCTATGACAAGTATCAAGGCTCAATTCAAAGGAATGGTCACTCAATTGTTCAGAAAATCAATAGTCGACTATCTTGACCTAAAAGTCAACTGTGGTCAAAGTAAAGTCAAAACTCCTGATTTTTTGTCAAGATCCTCATATTTAAGTATCATTCACCATATGATCAAGAATTGATCATGGTTCATCGAGGAAAGATCAAAAATCAACAAATCAAAAAGTTTCTAAATTAGGGTTTTGTACAGGAAAAGTCAACTAAACTTTGACCAGCCATAACTCTCACATGGAACATCAGAAATTTTCCATCCAAAGCTCATCTTGAAGGAAATTTGATTCTCTACAATTTTGTCTCTCACATGCCGAGTCAAAAAATGCTTCATTTGAGAGATATGGACCAAAACATTACAGGTCCTTTTCAAAAGTCAACAAAAGTCATTTTATTCAAAAGGATATATAAGGAGCATGGAAAATCATTTTGATATGAGACCAAAGACACTGGTTAGAGGACTCTCTAAGGTTTCTAAAAAGTCCTATAACACTTCCATATCCCAAAAATGAGAGAGATAGGCCTTGTCAAAGTTGGATTATTTTGGAGGGAAAAATGTGAAAGAATTGAACTATTTTTGCAAATGGGCCCAAGAGATTTTGACTCAATCCTTATCCACAAGCTATCCAAATCCCAAAATCTCTTTTCCCACGAAAATATATGATTTATGTGATTTATTTTGATTTTTTATTCTAATTAAAAAGAATTAAAATCATATGAATCAAAAGAAGATCAAATATTTTACAAAAGATATGATTTGGAGCTTTTTTTAATCATCAAATATATTCCAAAATCAATCCAATTTCGTGCAAGAAAGAATTGAAGGAGATTGAATCAATATTGGAGAATTTTAGAAAGTTTCATAACTTATTTCCAATCAAATTTCTCAAACAAGGAATCAAAGATTTAAAAGGATTTGTTCTTGTTTTGTTAACCTAGATTACTGTCTTATATAAACACAACTCATAGCAAGCCCTAGGGGATGAAAATTCTGCCTCAAGAACCATAAACCCGAGCTCAAAGAAACCAAAAAAAGCTCAAAGTCGAATTGGAATTGCAGGCCAATTCTAGGTGTGTGATTGCTTCCAAAACGTTCCCTGAACATCACTGAACGATTCCCAATCGTTTTCAAGCCGTAAGACACCAGGAATCCTCTCCAATTATCCAAGGTTTGTCTAAACTTTATTTGAATCAAATCTGTAAATCCATGCATCAATGTTCAAATTAAATTGCATACATGTGTTTGCCGTAATGTGATGATTGTTTCTGGAGTGTTAATTGCGTTCCTATGCACGTTTACTATAGATACCATTATTAGGGTTTCAAGATCCCAATTGGGGTTTTGAGTTTCAGGTAAAATTAAGCCTAACCATGAGTGCCAACGTGTTCGCAAGGTCTCAATGATCCCATTCATGAGGTCGCGAAAAGTTTTTGTGTGGTTTTGGTGGTGTTCGCTGTTTTGCAGGGGCTATGGCGACGATGAAAGAACCGTCGCTAAAGGTATGAATACCTAAAACGACGGACGGAGGTTGAAGAAGGGTGGCGTGTCATCTCCCTACTGGCTGAAGCTGCACGCGTTTTGGATTCAAACATCCGGTCGTTCCTGTGCGATATGACGCACGCTATTGCCATGCTCCCTCGTCTGTCAGCCACATGATCATCTCTCATCCAGATCCTACACACCAGAATGTGAGGGCGCACCATGATCCTCATACGCGTGCCGTACACAATCAAAAGGGTTGACTTTTCAAGTACACTCCGATTACGCGCCACGTCCGTCACCAAGCTAAGTATTCTATTTGTTTTAATTTAAAATCTATTATGTTTCCTTTTAAGATTAGGGTTTGTTCTGCTTTCATCCTTCTTTTTTCCTTTGCCTTTTCAGGGTTAACCCTGAGATCTCTCCCGACTACTAACCCTATCAGATCAAATGAGAAGCTGAGTCCTTATTCGTATTTTATTTCTTTTTGCCATTTTTCTTAAGTTAGGGTTAACTCTAATTGTCAATGAATTAGCCATACACTCACTCTATTTTTGTTTGTCTGCCTTTTCAGGATTCGTTATCGCCGAAGCTACGAGTTTGGTAACCCTAAAACCTAACTTCAATATTTTATGCTTTAATTATTATTACTTATGTCAAACCCTATTAAGGGATCCGCTTGTTACAATTTCCCTCCCCCATATCTGTTTTGATTATATTATTTAAATGCGTGGTTAGTAATCCTAGGGAGTGCAACCTTTGAATTGAACATAGAATCACTAAATTTACAAGATAATATATTTGAATATAATCACATGATTGGTGCACACACGTACGCTCTTGGGTAACCTCTCTGTTGCCTTGTTGCTTGTTGCCTGTTGCCTTGTTGCCTGTTGCCTTGTTGCCTGTTGCCTTGTTGCCTGTTGCCTTGTTGCCTTGTATTTTGTGCAGAATAGCCAGTCCCTCGAATACGAGGATACCTCAGCCATGTTGCTTCGATTAAAGGTCATGGTCCCTAATGATGCTGCCTTCGATACACTAACATGACCTCGACCCTCGGAAGTTGTCTACGGAAAAGGCTGAGGTATCTTCTGGTTGCCTACGAAAGGCTATTCTGATCCTTCCCCTTAGACTACCTGCCTCTCTATGGCATGGGTCAGTCTTTGAGCGAATGATAATTCGGTGACCCTTCTACCTCCAAACGAAAGGCTTCCTGCCCACTTATGGCAAGGATTGACCCTTTCATTCTGAAAGGCTAAAAAGAGACCTATCATCTGAGTTTAGGGTAATTTCCCCTAATTGCCTTGCCATGCTCTATTTTCTATATTCTTTCTCAAGATTCTTCAAAAAAACTGGCTACGCTCATTTACGAGTTAAAGTCCATTTTTCCTCTTTCATCTACATTTTTTGGAAACGAGCAAGCAAAGCAATTAAGAGCCCATGGAAAACCATGGATGCAAAGGGTGCCTTACACCTTCCCTTTGCATAAATTACCCCCCGAACTTAGATTTCCTTAAAACGTTTTTTCTGTTTCTTTTAGCCTTTCTGATTTAATTTGGATAAAATAAAATTCGGTGGCGACTCTTGCTTACCGCGGCATTTCAATAAAGTCAGTTCACCGTATTACACTACAAATCTGAGTCCAGAAGAAAGTACAAGATGAAAGGCTGTAACGTCAAATCTCTAACTGACAAAAGGAACGTTAGAAGCTACAAAAGGCAAAGTCAGTAAAAGCAGTAAAAGCAAGGCTCGAGGTAGTTGACAAAAGTGTGAAACATTAAATGTAGCGTTGTACTATTCACGCAAAGCATTAAATGCTCCCAACGGTCATTTCCTCTCAAGCCCCTATATATAGAAGTTCTGATCAGAATCTGAATACAACCCTTGCGCAAAACTTATAGAAACGATGTCAAATTCAAAAGCTAACGAACATCATCTTCAACCTCACGACTCTTTGTAATATTTTAGTGAGTGTTTAGAATAGAACGTAAGAGAAATATCACAGTTGTGATTACAGATTTATTAGAAGCATTCAAACTCTTGTAAACTTTATTTTACATTGATTGTAAAAGGATTCCTAGAGTGATCAAGTTGTGATCGGTAGACTTTAGAAGACTTTAATAATATAAAATAATACCTACTTGAAGATTTTAATAATATAAAATAATACCTACTTGAAGACTGTATGGGATATGTCCTAGGTCAGCAAGACGAGTCTGGTCGGAAAGAGTATGTCACTTATTACTTGAGCAAAAAGTACACCGATTGTGAAACAAGATATTCACTGCTCGAGAAAACTTGATGCACTCTTGTATGGGCTGCTCACCGACTAAGGCAGTACATGTTGACTCATACGACATATCTCATATCCAAAATAGATCTAATCAAATACTTTTTTGAAAAGCCTGCTTTGACTGGAAGAATTGCCCGCTGGCAGATGTAATTATCAGAGTACGACATCCAATATTGTGCCCATAAAGCTATCAAAGGAAGTGTTTTAGCCGATCATTTGGCTTATCAACCCATTGACGATGATCAATCCTTGCAAGATGACTTCCTAGATGAAGAGATCATGTATTTGAAATCAAAAGATTATGAAGAGGCTTTACTTGAAGAAGGGCTTTATCCTGAATCCCGATGGGGTTTGATATTTGATGGAGCTGTTAACTCTTATGGTCGAGGAATTGAGGAAATCATTGTCATGCCACAAGGTTCTCACATACCATTTACTGCAAGACTAATTTTTGAATGCACCAACAACATGGCAGAATACGAAGCTTGTATCATGGGACTAGAAGAAGCCATTGATCTTATAATCAAGATTCTGGATGCATATGGAGATTTTGCTCTAGTTATTAATCAGATCAAATGAGAATGGGAAACCCATCACCCTGGCTTAATTCCTTACAGAGAGTATGCCAGAAGATTGCTGACCTTCTTCAACAAAGTTGAATTCCATCACATGCCTAATGAGGAAAATCAGATGGCAAATGCATTTGCTACTCTGGCTGCCACGAATCAAGTTAAGTTTCCAAATAAAGCTCCCCAAATTACAATCATGCGCCTGGATAGGCCGGCTTATGTATTCGCAGTTGAAGTTATCATAGATGACAAGCCGTGGTTTCATGACATCAAAATCTTCTTACAAAACAAGAGTACGCACTTGGGGCATCTAGCAAAGATAGAAGAACTTTGAGAAGATTGTCTGGTAACTTCTTCCTGACTAGAAATGTGCTCTACAAGAGAAACTTTGATATGGTGTTGCTCAGATGCATGGATAGACACGAAGAAAACCTATTAATGCAAGAAATTCACAAAGGATCTTTTGGCACTCATGCCAATGGACATGTAATGACAAGAAAGATTCTAAGAGCAGACTACTATTGGATGACGATGGAATCTGACTGCTACAAATATGTGAAGAAGTGCCACAAGTGCCAGATCTATGCCGATAAGATCCATGTGCCTCCAACGCTTCTCAACGTTATCTCCTCTCCATGGCCCCTCTCGATGGGGGGAATTGATATGATTGGAATGATTTAACCTAAGGCTTCAAATGGACACTGTTTCTTCCTGTCGCCATTAATTACTTCACCAAATGGGTCGAAGCTGCCTCTTACGCCAATGTTACTCGACAAGTGGTAGTAATATTTATCAAGAACAATCTCATATGTTGATATGGCGTACCCAACAGGATCATCACTGATAATGGTTCCAACCTGAACAACAAAATGATGAAAGAACTGTGTGATGAATTCAAGATTGAGCATCACAATTCTTCTCCCTACCGACCAAAGATGAATGGGGCGGTAGAAGCAGCTAACATGAATATAAAAAATATTATCCAGAAAATGGTTGTGACCTAAAAGGAATGGAATGAAATGTTCCTTCTTTCTCTGCATGGGTATGGCACTATAGTTCGCACTTCGACTGGGGAAACGCCGTTCTCCTTGGTATATGGCATGGAAGTCGTACTCCCGATAGAGGTTGAAATCACCTCCATGAGAATCCTAATGGAAGCCAAGTTATCAGAAGTTGAATGGTGTCGAAAAAGATACGACCAGTTGAATCTTATTGAAGAGAAGAGAATGACCTCTTTGTGCCACGATCAACTTTACCAAGAAAGAATGAAGAGAGCCTTTGACAAGAAAGTCATACCTCGAAGATTCAAGGAAGGTGATCTCGTGCTCAAGAAGATATTACCACTTCAACCATATCCTAGGGGCAAATGGACTCCCAATTATGAAGGCCCATATGTTGTTATGAGAGCCTTCTCAGGCGGTGCTTTGACTCTTATGATTATACATGGTGAAGAACTCCTACGTCCTGTGAATGCCGATATGGTCAAGAAATACTTCTCCTAAAAAAGAGAAAAAGAAAAAGCTCGCTAAGTTGAAAACCAGAAAGGGCGACTTAGGCAAAAAGAGAGCGTCTCAGTGGGCTGAAAACCTGAAAAGGCGGTCTAGGAAAAAATTAGAGACAAATAAAAAGAAGTAATTATCCCGATGGATTGAAAATCTGCAAAGGCAATCCATGCAAAAGTTAGGGAATATGGCCAGTAACCACATCCGGTATAACCTGACCACCCTGAATATGCTTTTTGAAGACTTTCAACCGACGTCAGCGTACACCTGATATTCAAAAGTTATTAGGGAGACTAGTTATTATTGTATTTCAATGTACCCTTTCCATTTAAAAGTTACCATTTTCAAACTTTTGTAATCCATGGAGTTACGGCGTCCACGGACTACCATTCCATTAATAAAATTTGAGCCTTGTCTCATTTCTTGGAATTCTTACATTTATTCTATCTTGCAAAATTTTGCTTTTATTAAAAGGATTTGAAACAAAGTCGAAGTTGTTTTTCAAAAAAATAATAAGATAGAATGTTTTCTTAAAACTCTTGAACACAGAGGTAAAATTTGACCCTGAATCCCCAAAAGAGTTAGTCCTTGAAACAAGAAACGAAGACACCCAAATTGTCCCCACAGAGCAGCTAGGTCTTGACGCAAGTTTCTCCAGCCAAAGTGACGGGTTTTCTTCTCGAAATGTGTTCCCCTGTTCAACGAATTTTCTTCTCGGAATGAATCCTTTTGTAAAAGAGTGATCTAAAGAGTGCTCTCTTCCCCAGTAATATTTGCACCCCCAACAGAAGATTTTATAGACAATCAGACGAGTATATACCCCGGTGTTGTCATCCCCAATGTGGTCATCTATATTTCATTTCTGTTTTGTTAAAATTCATATGACACTCATTCACGCATTCATACATTCATATATTCATGCACATCATATGCATCTTGTTAGTGTGATAAAATTATTATTCCCCAAACAATGTCTTTACTCCTTCCATTTAAGCGTCAACTTTAGGCAGAAAGACCCTTAATTCTTGCGTTTCCCCAGATAGTTTATTTATTCTGGGAAGATCTCACTTCAGCTTATTCATCTATCTATAGATAAAATGAATCCCCATTTTGAGCTTATTCCTCATTGGGAAGTGTCTTGTTTGGTGTCTCTTTCCAACTTCTCCTTGGATTGAATTTCGTCTCTAGCAGATGTAATCGTTTGGATCAACAAATCCTGGAGTGCATTTATTTTTCACAAACTAAAGACTTGTGACCTGTTCATAGTTCCCCGGAGATTTGGATCTATATCCCCAGTAATTGCTATCGTAGTTATTACCTGACAACAAGTAATGGTCTCTTTATTTGAGTAGCTTGTATGTCCCCGATTTCCTTTTCAAAGAAGATGGCAGTCTCTATGGAGCAATTGAAAATTATTATGAATGTTTGGTCTCTCCAACGTCGAGACATTTCATGTTAAAATTATTATGAATGGTTGGTCTCTCCATCATCGAGACAGTTCATGTTAAGATTATTGTGAATGGTTGGTCTCTCCAGCGTCGAGACAGTTCATGTTCAAAATTATTCTGAATGGTTGGTCTCTCCTGCGTCGAGACAGTTCATGTTAAAATTATTATGAATGGTTGGTCTCTCCAGCGTCGAGACAGTTCATGTTAAAGTTGGTCCTTCCTTTTGTGAATGGTGGGTCTCCCAGCGTATGCGACAATTCATTGAGAAAGCCTGTTAATTCCCTTCCCTAGCATGTGAAAGCATCCCATGGAGAAGATTGACCTTGTTATGTGTGAACCCATAGCTTGGTGATGTGTTGTGTGTGAACCCATAACATATCTTTGTCGTTACGAGAGAATCCATAGTTGTCCCCTTTCGTTCTAAGAGAATCCATAGCTTGGTGTTATGTTGTGTCTGAATCATAACCTTTCCTTTGTGTCAAGAAGACTAATATTTGCACCTGTTTCATTCTGTGAGAATCCTGAATTTGCCAAAGTCTGTTACGTTGTCCATTTCACTAAGTGTCAGGGACTCTTTATTGTATATCCCTAGTAGATCTGTCTCCATTCTCTAAGGAAGAATGTTGTTGGTGTTCGTTCCATATAAAATAAAGAAAATATATATATCTGCACTTATATCATATCATGCATGTGGGATCTTAGGGTCCAAAATTGTGCTTTTGTTTTATATTTAAGTCCCTCCTACCATGCTGAGACAAAGATTCCATATTTCCCTCATCAGGTATCAGGAACTTAAATAGGGGCAGCTGTTGTACCCCAATTTTTGACCACTGAGATCCCACCATATTCCAAATAGTAGAATCATCATCATTATCATTATCATTATGCATACATCATTTACTAACCAAAAAATACAAAAAAAAAATTGTTGTTTGTTACTTGTGTTCTAAGACAGGAGACTAATAAAGAGGAGTCTGAGTAAATTAGGGTTTTGAGGCCCTCAAGGAAGTTCAAACACTCTCCTATGTCAAACTTTTCTCTCATCAATATCTAAGACCAAAGATAACCCAATTCAAGATCAACAACTCTCAAGATCACCTGAGGCCCCAAATTAGGGTTTTGACCTAATTACACTAGAGGGTTAACTTTTAATCAGGACATGGCTCCAAGACTCAAACCATGATTCAAAGGCATCCAAATCAACATTATAGTCCAGTCATATCATTAATTTGAAGAGGAGACCTTGATTCATTTGGAAATCACAAAACTCCAATTCATTTGGAAAAGTCAAATGTGTGAGTCAACCATTGACTTTTGAGAAAAATGGTCAACTATGAACTTTTAAGGATTCAAATCATCATCATATGATTATTGAAAACATTTGACCAAAGAAAATCATGAAAATTCATCAATAAATAAAAAAGTAAACAAAAGTCAAAATTAGGGTTTTAAGTGAATTTGGCCTTATTTTAAGAACTCCAAATTTTGCCTACAAACTCAGAAATCTCCAAACATGAAAGTTGTAGATCTTGATCAAAAAAATAACTCATCATAATTAACACTTCTTTAAAAAATGATTATTTTGAGAGATATGGAATTTTGAAGATTATGTTCAAAAAACTTAGGAAATTTTTAAGTGTTTTCACTAAGATTTTTCTCAACTTTATGGCTATTTTTCTCCATGATCCCAAAGGAGTTTGAGAAAACTTTTAACAAGTAGATTGAATTATGTAGCAAGGGCTTTCCAAAGAGATCAATAGCATGAAAATCCATGGCTTGAGCTAAGAGATATGATTTTGTGAAGAAGGCTCCATGAACACTTTAAAAATGAAGATGAACATGAAGAACAAGTTTGAATTTTGTTCAAATCTGCAAGAATCTTCAAAGTACAGCCCATCTAACTTGTTTAAGAGGCCATAATTACAAGATTACACACTCTTTAGGGCTATGATCCAAGTGCTTAAGCCATTATCCAAATGATCATTCCATTATTGTCATAAAGGTCACACTTCCATTCTAGAAAAGCATTGCTTTTGCAAAGTCCACTCTCCTTGAGCCTCCGCCATGTCTCCTATGCACCAAAAGCATTGCAAACACAACAAGCAAGCTCCTAATGTGCAGAATAAAGTATCACAAGTAAGGAGGTACAAGTATCACATGTGAAATTAAAACTCTTATATTTTTCCCTCCACAAGCCCTAATTTGTGCCTATAAATGGAGGCCCTTTCCTCTTTCATCAAACACACGAGAATTCTCCAAGTCACCTGTCACTTGAAATTCTCATATTTTCAATCTTTGCAATTTTCTAGTGATTTTGAGTTCCACAAGTTCTGGGTGTCAACCAAGGTTTCAAACAACTTCTAAATACCATTTAGAAGCTATCTACCATTTCAATAGCCTCCCAAAACCCCTATAACCAAAAATCACCATTTTCATTCCATTAAAGGTCCATTTTAGGTTTCAACTAGACAAAATCCAAACCAAACACAAACCTACCAAAGTATCCTTTCAAACAGCTTCTATATACCATATAGAATCTATCCATAACCTCTAAATACTCACTAAAGGCCTCAAACCAAAAATCACTTTTCAAACCTCCATTAAAGAACCTCTTTGAACCAAAGTTGCTATTTTCAAATTGGCTCATGCGCTTTCAGGATTTTTGTGTTAAATACCTTCTATATCACATATAAAAGCTATCCAAACAACTGTTTCAGATCTGTAACATTGGGAATCCATAGTTCCAGCCATAACTTTTCTTGCTTGTAGGTGAAATCGAGCTAAAGGAAGGAGAGGTGATCAGTCCATTCTAACTGCCCAGAAAGCATCCTTGGAGGTCATTTGAGATATTCAAATCAAGAGAGCTCTTCTGAAACACCTCTAGACACGAATTGGAACTCTATTTTGAGAGGTATGCAACTTAGATTCGAGCACACTCATTTAAGCATTGTTTGTTGTGTTTCTTGATACCATTCTGCTTAGAATCATGTAGGGAACAAAAGCCCTAAGCTTTTTGGGCCTGATTGTTTGATTTGAGCATTTAATTTGAAATTGAATTTTTAGGGTTCATAGCTTAATTCTAGAAATTCACGTCTTTTAAAATGAATTAATGTGTGTTAATTACATGGTTAAATTCGTAATTGAATGCTGAGCATGTTCATGTTTTGATTTATAAAAATTGATCAAGAATCAGAGAAGTTTGAATTTGCCACCATTATTGTTCATGTTGCTGAAGGTTGAAGATGATGGTGGGTGAAATTCTGGTATGACAGACTCAGGATGTCATTCACGATGTCAAGACATCTGATTTGTTATCAACTTAGCAAAGGCAGAACAAAAATATCCCCCAATTTTTTATTACCCCTAAGAAGGTGTCCATGAGTACTGGGATCATGTTTGTTCAGTCAACATAACCAGATTGTAAACTTCATTGGTTCTGTAAATGGATTAGCTATCAAACCTGAACCTGATATTATACGCAATGTTACAACATCCAAGACTGAACAGACAATACAATGCATAAGATAAATAACACAGTTTATTGTTAACCCAGTTCGGTTTAACTACCTACTCTGGGGGCTACCAAGCCAGGAAGAAGATTTCACTATCAGTAGTACTATTTTATGCAAACAACCTCTATTTTACAGATAAACAACCTCTGGTTTACATAGTCACTACCCAATGCAACCTTTATCTTAGAACTCCATCTAAGACAAGAGAACCTCTGCTCACTCCCTAGTGATACCTAACTGTTACAATCCTGTAATAACTATTTAAACAATTAACAATAAACACTAACTTGATCTTGCTTCACAACTTCAATCAAGACATAATACTCAACTCTTACCTACGGGTTTCGAGTGAGAACAATAACTTCTCTTACCTACTGGTTTCGAGAAGGACATGGCAGCCATCCCACAGCCTGGGTGGTCTACCTATAGAAACCCTAATGACTACATCTTTTCTAAACACGGTTTTCTATATAAAACTAGGTTACAAAGTTTTCTATGTATAACCTATTCCCAATTGGACTTGGGATTACAAATTGCAGCACTACTAGCTGTTACAAATCTGTAGATATCTTCTACTAAAAGAAAGGTCTTCAATCACAAGTTTCCTAATTTATCTCATAAATTAGAAACTATTGATTCTTCAATATTCTGATTTGATTCTTCAATATTCTGATTCGATTCTTCAATATTCTGACTTAATTCTATTGACCTTTAAATTTGCGCCACATTGGATTCCATAATATTCCATAGAATATTCTGTATCTGCTGAGTATCAAATTGAATCTTCATGTTCCATTTCTGCAGGCGCGATGTCATGAGTTGATGTCATGACATTCCATATAACATCTTGCTTGTACCTGTTTTGTTCTTTTATATTTGCAAGACTTATACAATCTATTACATTTTGCTGCTATTATATTTTAGCCAAACATAAATGCCAATCAGCCAATAAAAACATCAAAATCTCCCCCTTTGGCTTATTTTGGCTAAAACTAAACATACATTAAAATGCAGCAAAACATAAATGCTTCAACTTTCAAGACAACAAAGAAGAACAAATTTTTTTACATTCTCATAATTGGGCTCTTCTGTTCTTCAAGGCTCTTCTGCCTACAAATGCCTGCCTTTTTTTTCTTTTGACAGTAGCTCTCCCCCTTTTTAGCCATAATATGACAAAGATAGAACCAATGTCATAATTGTTAGAACAAGATTTGTTCTGATCAATATTCTAAGTTTTGATGATAACAATGTATATGAATTTTGTATAAGACAATGTGGTACTCTAATCCTTTACATTTTCCATTTCAGGAATTATATAAGGAGTACGCACAAATCAGCACTAGAAGCACTGACTCAGAAGGTTCAAGTATGCAACATCAGAACATGCTCTCGCAAGACATCAGAAGATGGTCAAGTAGAATCAGAACATGGTCTATGAAGCATTAGAAGAACATGAGATCAAAAGCAGAAGCACTGAAGTTCTTATGGTATCATGCTAAAGCTCTTCAAAGTCAGAAGACAAGAAGATGTTATGCACCAAGCTGTTTGACTCTGATTATTCAAATGTTGTATCTATAAAGATCAGATCAGAAGCAAGTACAAGATGACAGGCTACTCTAACTGACAAAAGGAACATTAGAAGCTACAAAAGGCAAAGTCAGTAGAAGCAGTAAAAGCAAGGCTCGAGGTAGTTGACAAAAGAGTGAAACATTAAATGCAAAGTTGTACAAAACACGCAACGCATTAAATGCTCCCAACGGTCATCTTCCCAAACGCCTATAAATAGAAGTTCTGATGAGAAGCTGAATACACAACTCTTGCGCAAAATACAAAAACGCTGTCAAATTCAAAAGCTCTCAAACTTCATCTTCAACCTCACTACTCTTGTAATATCTTAGTGAGATTTAAGCTTAGAACTTAAGAGAAATATCATAGTTGTGATAATAGATTTTTAAGAAGCATTTGAATACTCTTGTAAACATTTATTTTACATTGATTTGTAAAAGGTTCCTAAAGTGATCAAGTTGTGATCAGTAGAATCTAGAAGACTTAGAAGTTTCTAAGTGGTGTATTTCCTAGAGTGATCAAGGTGTGATCAGAATACTCTATAAGACTTAGAGGGTATCTAAGTGGAAAATGATTGTAATCAGAATTGATTAGTGGATTAAATCCTCAGTTGAGGTAAATCACTCTAAGGGGGTGGACTGGAGTAGTTTCGTTAACAACGAACCAGGATAAAAATAATTGTGTTATTTGTTTTTATCATAAGAGTTTTTAAAGTCACACTTATTCAAACCCCCCCTTTCTAACTGTTTTTCTATCCTTCAATTGGCATCAGAGCGCCTGTTCTAGGTGCAAGCACTTAACCGTGTTTGAAAAAGATTCAGGAAGAGAAAAACACGTCTTTATGGCTGCTAAAAAAGATACATCTACATCTGGTTCTGTTTTTGAACAAAACAATGGAAACAATGACTACACTAGACCACCATTGTTTGATGGTGAAAACTTTGAATACTGGAAAGATAGATTGGAAAGTTACTTCCTTGGTCTAGATGGTGACTTATGGGATCTTCTTGTGGATGGTTACAGACATCCGGTAAATGCTAGAGGAGTAAAGATATCAAGACAAGAAATGAGTGATGATCAAAAGAAACAATTCAAAAATCATCACAAGTGTAGGACTATTCTGCTGAATGCTATTTCTCATGCTGAATATGAGAAGATATCAAACAGAGAAACTGCCCATGACATCTATGAATCATTGAAAATGACTCATGAAGGAAATGCCCAAGTCAAGGAGTCTAAAGCTCTTGCATTAATCTAGAAGTATGAAGCCTTCAAGATGGAGGATGATGAAAACATTGAAACAATGTTCTCAAGATTTCAAACTCTAACTGCTAGATTAAGAGTGCTTGACAAGGGATATACAAAGGCTGATCATGTCATGAAGATCATCAGAAGCTTGCCCAGAAGATGAGGCCCATCGGTGACTGCACTCAAGATAGCAAAGAATCTGAATGAAGTCTCTTTGGAAGAGCTGATCAGCGCCTTGAGGAGTCATGAAATAGAGCTGGATGCTAATGAACCTCAGAAGAAAGGTAAGTCTATTGCATTAAAATCTTTAGATAAAAAATGCACTAACGCTTTTCAGGCTGAAGAAGAAGATTCTAAAGAATTAAAATCAGAAGAAGAATAAGAAGAAGAAGAAGAAGAAGAAGAAGAAGAACTTTCCATGATCTCCAGAAAGGTAAACCAACTCTGGAAGAGTAAGCAAAGGAAGTTCGAGAGCTTCAGAAGTTCTAAAAAGCCTAAAAGAGGAGAATCTTCTGGAATCAGAAGGTCTGACAAAAAGAAGGTCACGTGCTTTGAGTGCAAGGAGCCAGGTCACTACAAGAATGAGTGTCCAAAGCTTCAGAGGGAGAAGCCCAAGAAGAAGTTCCAGAAGAAGAAAGGTCCTATGGCAACTTGGGATGATTCAGATTCATCAGAATCAGAATCAGACTCTGAAGATGAGCAGGCAAACATTGCGCTCATGGCCACTGTTGATGATGGATCAAAATCTACATCAGGATCAGATTCTGAAGAGGTATTTTCCTGAACTATCTAGAGAAGAGTTAGTTTCCAGTTTAACAGAACTTCTGGAACTCAAGGCTCAGCTTAGTATCAAATACAAAAAGCTGAAAAAGCTATTTGAATCTGAAACTAAGAAGCTTGAAGTAGAAAATTCCGAACTAAAAGAAAAAGTTTTAAAATTATCCAAAGATGTTGAATCATCTTCTGGTTCAGAAAAGTCTACTCCTAGTCTGAACAATATTCTTAAATAATATGACTTGAGCTTTAGAAAGTTCTTATCTAGAGGTATTAGAAGAAGTCAACTTTCCTCTATGATATATGTTGTTAGTGGAAACAAGAGAGTTGGCATAGGCTATGGGGGTGAAACCCCATACAAACTTGAACCTGTAGATGATATGAAAATCACATACAAGCCCTTGTATGATCAGTTCAACTATGGCCACTCCCATGATAGTAGGCTCACATCACATGCCAAAAGCTTTCACATTACACACACTAAGAAGCATGTGACACAAAATAGAAAATATCATGTAACTCAAACTAAGGAATATCATGCTGTACCTCCTGTTATTTATCATGCTAAACCCAAGTTCAATCAGAACTTGAGGAAAACTAACAAGAAAGGACCCAAGAAAATGTGGGTACCAAATGAAAAGATTATCCCTGTTGCAGATTTCCTTGGCTGCAAAGAAGACAAAGAAAAACATGTCATGGTACTTGGACTCTGGGTGCTCGCGGCACATGACGGGAAGAAGGTCTATGTTCCAAGACCTGGTGCTTAAATCTGCTGGAGAAGTTAAGTTTGGAGGGAATCAGAAGGGCAAGATTATTGGCTTAGGAACCATAAGTATTGGTAACTCTCCTTCCATAACTAATGTACTTCTTGTAGATGGATTAGCTCATAACTTATTGTCCATAAGTCAATTAAGTGACAATGGTTATGACATAATCTTCAATTAAAAGTCTTGCAAGGCTGTAAGTCAGAAGGATGGCTCAATCCTATTTACAGGCAAGAGAAAGAACAACATTTACAAGATTGATCTTCAAGATCTTAAGAATCAGAAGGTAACGTGTCTTATGTCTGTTAGTGAAGAGTAATGGGTCTGTCACATAAGATTAGGCCATGCTAGTTTGAGAAAGATTTCTCAGATTAACAAACTAAATCTGGTCAGAGAACTTCCTAGTCTGAAATACAAATCAGATGCTCTTTGCGAAACATGTCAGAAAGGGAAATTTTCTAAACCTGCATTCAAATCTAAGAATGTTGTCTCTTCCTCTAGCCCGCTAGAACTTCTGCACATTGATCTGTTTGGCCCAGTCAAAACAGCATCTGTCAGAGAGAAGAAATATGGATTAGTCATCGTAGATGATTATAACCGTTGGACATTTGTAAATTTCTTGAAACACAAGGATGAGTCTCATACAGTGTTCTTTGACTTTTGCACTCAGATTCAATCTGAGAAAGAGGGGGGGGGGGGGGTTTAAATAAGTGTGACTTCAAAAACTCTTAAGATAAAAACAATTGCACAATGATTTTTATCCTGGTTTGTTGTTACGAAACTACTCCAGTCCACCCCCTTAGAGTGATTTACCTCACCTGAGGATTTAATCCACTAATCAACCTTGATTACAATGGTTTTCCACTTAGATACCCTCTAAGTCTTCTAGAGTATTCTGATCACACCTTGATCACTCTAGGAACCTTTTACAAATTAATGTAAACAAATTCTTACAAGAGTGTTACAATGCTTCTTAATAAGCTATAATCACAATTGTGATATTTCTCTTAAGTTCTAAGCTTAAATCTCACTAAGATATTACAAATGAAGTGAGGTTGAAGATGAAGTTTGATCGCTTTTTGATTTAGCAGCGTTTCAGCAAGATTGAAAGAGTTGTTCGTAAATTGGTAACCTTGCGTCTGATCAGAACTTCACTATTTATAGGCGTTTTGAGAAGATGACCGTTGGGAGCATTTAATGCGTTGCATGATCCGTACAGCATTGCATTTAATGTTTCACTCTTTTGTCAACTACCTCGAGCCTTGCTTTTCCTGCTTTAACTGACTTTGCCTTTAATAGCTTCTAACGGTCCTTTTGTCAGTCAGCGTAGCCTGCCATCTTGTACTTGCTTCTGATTTAATCTTTGTAGATACAACGTTTGAATTAACCAGAGTCAAACAGCTTGGTGTAGAGCATCTTCTTGTCTTCTGACTTTGAAGTGCTTCTAGCGTGATGCCATAAGAACTTCAGTGCTTATGCTTTTGAACTCGAGTTCTTCTGATGCTTCAATATACCTTGTTCTGATTCTTCTTGACCATCTTCTGATGTCTTGCGAGAGCATGTTCTGATGTTGCATACTTGAACCTTCTGAGTCAGTGCTTCTTGCGCTGAATTGTGCATTCTCTTTATATATTTCCTGAAATGGAAAATGCATAGGATTAGAGTACCACACTGTCTTATACAAAATTCATATATAATGTTATCATCAAAACTAAGAATATTGATCAGAACAATTCTTGTTCTAACAATCTCCCCCTTTTTGATGATGAAAAAAACATATATAATTGATATGAATTTGCAATCAGAATATCAGATGACCAAAGACAATTACACAGTTATAGCATAAGAATATAAACATAGTGTGTGAATATGTCTCCCCCTGAGATTAACAATCTCCCCCTGAAATAAATACTAGAAGAATTTATAAATAAAAGACTTCCCTGAGTATTTTCCATTTTAGTCGAGATGTTCACATTTGCCTAGAACTTCAGAACATTCAGAGCTTCTGCTTCTTGCTTCCATAGGACAGCTTCAGAGCTTTGAATTTCTTCTTGAATCATTGCATGCTTGATTGTATCAGAACATTCTTGAATGTACCAGAGCATCATCAGAGCATCTTTACATCCTGAAATGTTTCAGAACAAACTAGACGACAAAAGTCAGGGCATGAATGAATCAGAACATTCTTTTAAGAAAGAACATGTATCAGAGCAATGCTAAACAATATCAGAGCACACTTTGATAAGTTCTTAAAAGAATTATGTATCAGAACATAAGAGAGATAAGAATGTGTTAGAGCATATTCTTCCACGAAAATATCATAACATTCTTCCTTCTTGCTTCTGATCTTGAAGCTTCACAGCACTAAGCTTGCTTCAATTCCAAGAACATGCTTCTTTATATAATTGCTTTTCCTCATGTATTTGCTTCTCATGTTGAGCTTTTTCAGAATATTTTCAATCCTGCAAAAAATCTCAAAGACATAGAACTTTCAAATGTTGTTAGGAATGTTAAGACTTCCTCCCAGCAACTGATATAATAAATCAAATCAACTATCACATTTCTCCCCCATTTTGTCATAACATCAAAAAGTAGTTAAAAGATTCAGATGAAAAACAAACAATATGAGAGAAGATAATATTTCATTGATTCAACAAAATATCAGAAGATACAAAAGGAGAGAAGCAGATGCAAGAAACAGATGCAAGAATTAAGAAAACAATTAAGACCAAAGGACTACGACTAGCCTAGCCTAGAGACTATCTTTGCCAGAAGGTTTTGAATCTCAGAAGTGCTTTCTGTCTGCGTCTTCATGAATGAGCGAAACTCATTGTGAGTATTTTCATGCTTATCCAAACGAGAAGCTAGAGCATCCTGATTCTTTTGAAGAGCCTTCATGGTGTTCACCAGAAGAGAAGGTTCAACAGAAGAAGCTGCACAGCTATCATTCATAGGAATAGCATGCACAATAGCAACATCAATCATGAGAACATCATCTTGATTTTCCTGAACAGGAAGTTTCTCAGTAGGATGATTCTCAGCACTTTGCTTCTCAGCATCAGCTTCTGACATAGAAGCATCTTCACCATATTCTGGTACAGGGATATCAGAATCTTCATTCTCAAGAGCCTGAAGAATCTCAGCCAGATTCTTTGAAGGTGCAGGAGCAGCAACTTCTGAAGGATATTCAACAGCGGGATATACCATATCTGGTGCTTTCTTTGAGGGATTCTCCCTTAGCCAGTTGAATATAGACTGAAAGTCTCCAGTCACAATAAGAAATTGAGGCTTCCATACAACCATTGTGAGGCATGGTTCATCTTCCAGCTCATCTACAAACTTCTTCTCCTCAAGAGATCTCCAATTTCTGATTGGATGATAGTACTTACCATCATCAACTTCTAAGAAATAACCAGAAAAACCAGATGCTTCACCAACACATCTCTTTTGGATGTTCATAGCATCAAACTGAAAATCCTTCTTAAAGATTCTCCATAAGCTTCGAATAGCAGCATGATCCAACTTGGAGTCATGAGCAGCTCTCAAAGTTTCCATCCTTGTTTTGAACTTAAGCATGAAAAGGTCAAAACAGACATCAAGAGAGGGTTCAGGAGGATTAAAGGTGAATCGATAATCAGGGTACAGAAGGCAATAAGGTTTGGATTTTCTTGAAGATAAAGAATGAGTTAGAGAAGGTGTAGAATCTGTGGTGAAGGTGGATGAAGGTGAAATTTCAGAAGGTGTTGGGGGAATGGCATTTAGTGGTTCAGGGTTCAGAATATGTGTAGAAGGAGGTGGTTGGAAACTGTTTGGAATGGTGAAAGAAATTTGGGGTTCAGAAGGAGGAGGCTTTTTCTAAGAGGAACAGGCAGCAGCATCTGCACGAAAAGCTTTCTTGATGCGTTTATCACGGTTTTCATCAGATTGTACTTTGAGAGGATCATAGGGTAGCTTCTGCTTCTTAGCTGGCTTAGCATTAGGTCCTACTTCTGAGGCCTTTATCTTCAACTTCTTTTCTTTCTTCTTCTGTTCTTTCTTTCTCAACTCATCCAGAGATGGAAGAGTTCTTCCTCGAATCCACGCTGGATCAACAGAAGATTGAGCTTTTTCACAAGACTTTAAATAGCGCTTAACAGACTTGTCAAGCTCTTCTTTGAACAAGTGAGAAAAGCTCTCAACAGGGATTCTTCTAGTCAGAATATCTAGAAATATTCTTGGAATAGAAGTTACCTTCTCAATTAGAAGCATCCTTTGTAAATCAAAAGCATTCAGAATGTGTCCTTGAATGACAGTTAAGAACTTGGGCGTACCAACAGCTCTCAGAAGATCCATCAAGTCACTTTCAATCAGAATATCTGAGATCATTCTGGAAAGAGGAATAGTGTTCTTCTTGAAATCTGGATTCTTCTTACGTTCTTCATCTCTTGATTCTTCAATATTTGTCTTCAATTGTTGAAAAAGAATGTTTGAGAGATTAACTTGTATACCTTTTCCAATGCAGAAAAGTACATACTTCTGATCCTGATTTACATATGTAGCAGCAAGAGATCGCTTTCTATGATAGAGAGATCCCAGAATAATCTCAACCCAAACTCTATAGGAAGGCTTCAAAGAAGTAGTTTGATGAGGTGCAAATATAGAAGAAGATAATTCTCTATCAACTTTCTCCCAATCAACTCTACCAGGGAGAGCACCTATGATTCCATTTGAGTCATCAAGACCATACAACTTCCTTATCATCTTCTCAGTCACAACAACTTCATGCCCTAATACGAAGGAGATGATAGAAATTGGAGTAACTGTTGCATGAGTCTAGAAATCCATAACTAAGAGAGGATAAACTGGTCCAACCAATCTTTCAAAGTAATTTGACCAACCTTGTACCAGCATTGCAGCCTTGGTTTTGAAATCATGTTCCAATAGATTTTCAAAATCTACCATAGTTTCGCATAGAATTTCCAGTTCCTCATGTAGAATAGAACAAGTCTTCAAGGGATGATATCCCTATTTGTGTTGAACAAGAAGTGCTGAAGACATTTTTTGTTGAGTACTTGAGGATGAAAGCATGAATTCACTCTGAGATTCGGTTTAGAAACTAGGGTTTATGCAACAATGAGAAAGAGAGGTGAACCAAAGAGACAACGAATGAAGATAGAGAATGTAAAGAGATGAATTGTTATGGGGATGAGTTTCTATAGAGACGGATTTGAAATGAAATGCAATATGTGTTTGAATTAACATGATTACAGAAAAACATAGAATCAAATGCATTTAATGAGAAATGACTTTAGGAGAGATAACGTAACATTTGAAATGATTTGCACAGTTACCTAGGGCGACGTCTCCTCAACTGTACGCGTGCTTGTCCAAATATAGTGAACACGTGTTCAACATCTGGAAAGCTGGTGACAGCTGTTTTGCTTTAAAAGAAATTCTGAATCAACTTAGATAATGAAACGTTAGTAATAACAGAATCAGAACTTCTAATTGATCAACATCAGAACTTCTTATAAGAAGATAAAACAAAATCATTTCAGAACTAATCCATACGTCAGAACTTCTCATCTTCTCATTCTGGGCATAAATCCATACTGATATTCTTCAGAATGAACTTAAACCTATCTTCAGCAAGGGGTTTTTTAAAAATATCAGCCCATTGATGGTCTGTATCATCAAAGTTCAAAGATAGAACACCCTTCTGAACATAGTCCCTAATGAAATGATGTTTGATTGATCTGGCCACTGGTGCAAAGGTTTCTGTATAGTCAATACCTTCTTGCTAACTATAGCCCTGAGCCACCAGTCTGGCATTGTTTCTTACAACTTCTCCTTTTTCGCTTAGCTTGTTTCTGAAGACCCACTTCGTACCAATGATGTTAAATCCTTTTGGTCTAGGAACAAGATCCCATACATCATTCCTTGTAAACTGATTTAGTTCTTCTTGCATAGCAATTATCCGGTCTGCATCTTCTAGAGCTTGATCAACAGAAGTTGGCTCGATCAAAGAAACAAGACCTAATTGACATTCTGCATTGTTCTTAAGGAATGCTCTTGTTCTGATAGGATCATCCTTCTTTCCAAGAATGACATCTTCTGAGTGAGCAGAGTTGATTCTAGAAGATCTTCTGACAGCTGGCTCTTCAGAAATTCTGAGATTCTCTAAAGAAGCAGCAACTTGATCTTCTGATCCTTTGCTTCTGGGTTCTTCAGCTTCTGATACTTTTCTTCTTGGTTCTTCAGCTTCTGAAATTGAGATATCTAGATCTGCAAAATTCTCAAACTGCTTTAACTTTTCAAGACCAAGCTTATCATCAAATCTAATATTGATTGATTCTTCAACAATCAATGTTTCAGTATTGTATACTCTATAGCCTTTAGATCATTCAGAATATCCAAGAAGGAAACACTTCTGTGCCTTAGAATCAAACTTGCTCAGATGATCTTTAGTATTCAGAATAAAACAAACACATCCAAAAGGATGAAAATATGAAATGTTGGGCTTTCTGTTCTTCCACAATTCATAAGGAGTCTTATTAAGAATAGGTCTAATAGAGATTTTATTCGGAATCTAGCATGCAATGTTTATTGCTTCTGCCCAGAAATGCTTAGCCATATTGGTTTCGTTGATCATGGTTCTGGCCATTTCTTGTAGAGTCCTATTCTTTCGCTCTACAACTCCATTTTGCTGTGGAGTTCTAGGGCAAGAGAAATCATGGGAAATACCATTTTCTTTGAAGTAAGCCTCAAAGAATCTATTCTCAAATTCGCCACCATGATCACTTCTGACCTTTATGATTTTACACTCTTTCTTAGATTGGATCTGAGTGCAGAATTCAAAGAACACTGAATGAGACTCATCCTTGTGTTTCAAGAACTTTACCCATGTCCAACGACTATAATCATCTACGATGACTAATCCATATTTCTTCCCTCTGACAGAAGCTGTTTTGACTGCCCCAAACAGATCAATATGCAGAAGTTCTAGCGGCCTAGAGGAAGAAACAACATTCTTAGACTTGAATGCAGGTTTGGAAAACTTCCCTTTCTGACATGCTTTGCAAAGAGCATCTGATTTATATTTCAGATTAGGGAGTCCTCTGACAAGATTTAGTTTGTTAATCTGAGAAATCTTTCTCAAACTAGCATGGCCTAATCTTCTGTGCCAGACCCATTGCTCTTTGCTAACAGACATAAGATAAGTTACCTTCTGATTCTTAAGATCTTGAAGATCAATCTTGTAAATTTTGTTATTTCTCTTGCATGTAAATAGGATTGAGCCATCCTTATGACTTACAGCCTTACAAGACTTTTGATTAAAGATTATGTCATAACCATTGTCACTTAATTGATTTATGGACAACAAGTTCTGAGCTAATCCATCTACCAGAAGAACATTAGTTATAGAAGGAGAGTTACTAGTACTTATGGTTCCTGAGCCAATTATCTTTACCTTTTGATCTCCTCCAAACATAACTTCTCCAGCAGATTTAAGCACCAGGTCTTGGAACATAGACCTTCTTCCCATCGTGTGTCGAGAGCACCCAAAGTCCGGGTATCATGACATGCTTTCCTTTGTCTTCTTTGCAGCCAAGGATATCTGCAACGGGAATAATCTTTTCCTTAGTTACTCACATTTTCTTGGGTCCTTTCTTGTTAGTTCTCCTCAAGTTCTGATTGAACTTGGGTTTAGCATTATAAACAACAGGAGGTACAACATGATAATTCTCATTCTGAGTTACATGATATTTCCTAGGTTGTGTGACATGCTTCTTAGTGTGTGTAATGTGAAAGCTTTTAGCATGAGATGTGAGCCTAGTATCATGAGAGTGGCCATACTTGAACTGATCATACAGTGGCTTGTATGTGATTTTCATATCATCTACAGGTTCAAGTTTGTATGGGGTATCACCCTCATATCCTATGCCAACTCTCTTGTTTCCACTAACAACATATATCATAGAGGCAAGTTGACTTCTTCCAATACCTCTAGATAAAAACTTCCTAAAACTCAAGTCATATTCTTTAAGAATATGGTTCAGGCTAGGAATAGACATTTCTGAGTCAGAAGGAGATCGAACATCTTTGGATAATTTTAAAACTTTTTCCTTCAGTTCAGAATTTTCTACTTCCAGCTTCTTAGTTTCAGATTCAAATAGCTTTTTCAGCTTTTTGTATTTGATACTAAGATGAGCCTCGAGTTCCAGAAATTCTGTTAAACTGGAAACTAACTCTTCTCTAGATAGTTCAGAAAATACCTCTTCAGAATCTGATTCTGATGTAGATTCTGATCCATCATCAATTGTGGCCATCAGCACAATGTTTGCCTGTTCGCCTTCGGAGTCTGATTCTGATTCTGATGAATCTGAATCATCCCAAGTTGCCATAAGACCTTTCTTCTTATGAAACTTCTTCTTGGGCTTCTCCTTTTGAAGCTTTGGACACTCATTCTTGTAGTGACCTGGATCATTGCACTCAAAGCACGTGACCTTCTTCTGCTTCCAGAAGATTCTCCTTTTTCAAGCTTCTTAGAACTTTTGAAGTTCTTGAACTTCCCATGCTTGCTTTTCCAGAGATTGGTTTGCCCTTCTGGAGATCATGGACAGTTCATCTTCTTCTTCTGATTCTGATTCTTCAGAATCTTCTTCCTCAGCCTGAAAAGCGTAGTGCATTTTTTATAATTAGATTTTAATGCAATAAACTTACCTTTCTTCTGAGGTTCATTAGCATCCAGCTCTATTTCATGACTCCTCAAGGCGTTGATCAGTTCTTCCAAAGAGACTTCATTCAGATTCTTTGCTATCTTGAATGTAGTCACCATTGGGTCCCATCTTTTGGGCAAGCTTCTGATGATCTTCTTGACATGATCAGCCTTTGTGTAACCCTTGTCAAGCACTCTTAAACCAGTAGTTAGAGTTTGAAATCTTGAGAACATTTTTTCAATGTTTTCATCATCCTCCATCTTGAAGGCTTCATATTTATGGATTAAAGCAAGAGCCTTAGTCTCCTTGACTTGGGCATTTCCTTCATTAGTCATTTTCAATGATTCATATATGTCATAGGCAGTTTCTCTGTTTGATATCTTCTCATATTCAGCATGAGAAATAGCATTCAGCAGAATAGTCCTACACTTGTGATGATTTTTGAATTCTTTCTTTTGATCATCACTCATTTCTTGTCTTGTCAGCTTTACTCCTCTAGCTTTCACAGGATGTTTGTAACCATCCACCAGAAGATCCCATAAGTCACCATCTAATCCAAGAAAGTAACTTTCGAGTTTATCTTTCCAATATTCAAAGTTTTCACCATCGAATACTGGTGGTCTAGTGTAGCCATTGTTACCATTTCCATTGTGTTGCTCAGCAGAGCCAGGTGTAGATGTAGGTGGTGGAGTCTCAACCATCTTGACTTAGTGTTTTTCTCTTCCTGAATCTTTTCTAACACGGTTAAGTGCTTGCACCTTAGAACCGACGCTCTGATGCCAATTGAAGGATAGAAAAACACTTAGAAAGGGGGGATTTGAATAAGTGTGACTTTAAAAGCTCTTAAGATAAAAACAATTGCACAATGATTTTTATCCTGGTTTGTTGTTAATGAAAATACTCTAGTCCACCCCCTTAGAGTGATTTACCTCACCTGAGGATTTAATCCACTAATCAACCTTGATTACAATGGTTTTCCACTTAGATACCCTCTAAGTCTTCTAGAGTATTCTGATCACACCTTGATCACTCAAGGAACCTTTTACAAATTAATGTAAACAAATACTTACAAGAGTATTACAATGCTTCTTAATAAGCTATAATCACAACTGTGATATTTCTCTTAAGTTCTAAGCTTAAATCTCACTAAGATATTACAAATGAAGTGAGGGTGAAGATGAAGTTTGATAGCTTTTTGATTCAGCAGCGTTTCAGCAAGATTGAAAGAGTTGTTCGTAAATTGGTAACCTTGCTTCTAATCAGAACTTCACTATTTATAGGCGTTTTGAGAAGATGACCGTTGGGAGCATTTAAGGCGTTGCGTGATCCGTACAGCATTGCATTTAATGTTTCACTCTTTTGTCAACTACCTCGAGCCTTGCTTTTCGTGCTTTAACTGACTTTGCCTTTAATAGGTTCTAACATTCCTTTTGTCAGTCAGCGTAGCCTGCCATCTTGTACTTGCTTCTGATCTGATCTTTGTAGATACAACGTTTGAATTAATTAGAGTCAAGCAGCTTGGTGCAGAGAATCTTCTTGTCTTCTGACTTTGAAGTGCTTCTAGCGTGATACCATAAGAACTTCAGTGCTTCTTCTTCTGAACTCAAGTTATTCTGATGCTTCAATAGACCATGTTCTGATTATGCTTGACCATCTTCTGATGTCTTGCGAGAGCATGTTCTGATGTTGCATACTTGAACCTTCTGAGTCAGTGCTTCTTGCGCTGAATTGTGCATACTCTTTATATATTTCCTGAAATGGAAAATGCATTGGATTAGAGTACCACATTGTCTTATACAAAATTCATATATAATGTTATCATCAAAACTAAGAATATTGATCAGAACAATTCTTGTTCTAACACCCAGAAGCAAAGTTTCAGAAGATCAAGTTGCCGCTTCACTAGAGAATCTCAGAATTTCTAAAGAGCCAACAATCAGAAGATCTTCTAGACTCAACTCTGCTCACTCAGAAGATGTTATACTTTGAAAGAAGGATGATCCTATCAGAACTAGAGCATTCCTTAAGAACAATGCAGAATGTCAATTTGGTCTTGTATTTCTCATTGAGCCAACTTCTGTTGATCAAGCTCTGGAGGATGCTAACAGGATAATTGCAATGCAAGAAGAGCTAAATCAGTTTACAAGGAATGATGTTTGGAATCTTGTTCCAAGACCAAAAGGATTTAACATCATTGGTACGAAGTGGGTCTTCAGAAACAAGCTAAGAGAAAAAGGAGAAGTTGCAAGAAACAAAGTCAGACTGGTGGCTCAGGGCTATAGTCAGCAAGAAGGCATAGACTATACAGAAACCTTTGCACCAGTGGCCAGGTTTGAATCTATTCGCTTATTGATTTCTTTTGCCACTCAACATAACATCACTCTATATTAGTTGGATGTTAAGAGTTCCCTCTTTAATGGTTATATAGATGAGGAAGTTTATGTCCACCAACCTCCTGGTTTTGAAGACTCTAAGTTTCTAGAACATGTTTTTAAACTAAAGAAGTCATTATACACACTGAAGCAAGCTCCTAGAGCTTGGTATGAAAGATTAAGTTCTTTCCTTCTGGATAATGGTTTCACTAGAGGAAAAGTGGATACTACTCTCTTTTGTAAAACCTTTAAAAAGGATATTTTAATTTGCCAAATCTATGTGGATGATATTATCTTTGGAACATCTAATGATACACTTGGAAAGGAGTTTTCTAAGTCTATCCAGGCTGAGTTTGAAATAAGCATGATGGGAGAACTCGAGTATTTCCTTAGGATCCAGATCAATCAAACATCAGAAGGAACTTATGTTCATCAGACCAAGTATGTGAAAGAACTTCTGAAGAAGTTTAATCTTTCAGAAAGCAAAGAAGCAAAAACTCCTATGCATCCAACGTGTGTTCTAGGTAAGGATAAGGTAAGTAAGAAGGTAGATCAGAAGCTCTACAGAGGTATGATTGGATCTCTTCTATATCTTACTGCTTCTAGACCTGATATTTTATTCAGTGTTTGTCTGTGTGCAAGATTTCAATCAGATCCTAGAGAATCTCACTTAACAGCTGTTAAGAGAATTTTGAGGTATCTGAAAGGTACTACTAATGTTGGTTTAGTCTACAGAAGATCTGAAGAATACAACTTAGTAGGATATTGTGATGCTGATTACGCTGGAGATAGAGTTGAAAGGAAAAGTACTTCTGGAAGTTGTCAATTTCTTGGAAGTCACCTGATCTCCTGGTACAGCAAGAAGCAAGCTACCATTGCCCTCTCCACAACAGAAGCAGAATATGTTGCTGCTACTGGGTGTAGTACACTGATGCTCTGGATGAAGAGTCAGCTAGAAGATTATCAGATATATGAGAGTAACATTCCTATCTTCTGTGATAATACTTCTACTATTTGTTTATCTAAGAATCCAATCTTACATTCCAAAGCTAAACATATTGAGATTAAACATAATTTCATTAGGGACTATGTTTAGAAGGGTGTTCTTTCTTTAAACTTTGTTGATACAGACCATCAATGGGCTGATATCTTTACAAAACCCTTTGCTGAAGATAGGTTTAAGTTCATTCTGAAGAATATCAGTATGGATTTATGCCCAGAATGAAAGGATGAGAAGTTCTGATATATGGATTAGATTTGAAATGATCTATTTTATTTTCTTATAAGAAGTTCTGATGTTGATGAGTTAGATATTCTGATTCTGTTATTACTAACGTTTCATATGTCTAAGTTGATTCAAAATCTCTTTTAAAGCAAAACAACTGTCACCAGCTTTTCCAGAATTTGAACACGTGTTCACTCTATTTGGACAAGCACGCGTGCAGTTGAGGAGACGCCGCCCTAGGTAAATGTGCAAATCATTTCAAATATTACGTTATCTCTCCTAACGTCACTATTCATTAAATGCATTTGATTTTTTTTTGGAATCTTGTTCATTCAGAAACATATTGCATTTCATTTTAAATTCGTGCCTATATAAACTCATCCCCGTAACATTTCATCTCTTTACATTCTCTCTCTTTGTTCGTTGTTATTTTGTGTTCATCTCTCTCTTGTCTTTGCATAAACCCTAGTTTCTTAAACCGAATCTCAGTGTGAATCCATGGCTTCATCCTCGAATGTTCAACGCAAGGTATCATCGCAACAACAAGTTCAACAAAAGAGATCTTCATTTACTCCTTTGAAGACTAGTTCTATTCCTGTAACTGAACTGGAGGTTCTCTGCGAAACCATGGTGGATTTTGAAAGTCTTATGGCACATGATTTCAAAACCAAAACTGCAATTTTGGTACAAGAATGGTCTAAACACTTTGAGAGGTTGATTGGACAAATTTATCCTTTGTTGGTTAAGGATTTCTGGACGCATGCTACAGTTACTCCAACTGCCATCATCTCTTTCGTGCTAGGGCATGAAGTGGTTTTAACTGAGAAATTGATAAGGAAGTTGTATGGTCTTGAGGGAATAAATGGTATTACTTGTTCTCTTCCTGGAAGAACTGATTGGGTTAAAGTTGATAAAGAACTGTTTACTTCTGGTATTGCATCTCCATTCAACACTGCCTTGAAGCCTTCCTACAGAAAATGGGGTGAGATCATTCTGGGATCTATCTATCATAGGAAGCAATCAAGCGCTGCTACTTATGTCAATTAGGATCAGAAGTACATCATATTTTGTATTGAAAAAGGAATGAAAGTCAATTTAGCACACATTCTTTTTCAACATCTGAAGACTAACATTGAAGAATCAAGGGATGAAGAACGTCAGAAGAATCCCAACCTCAAAAAGAATATTATCCCTCTTGGGAGGATGATTTCAGATATTCTGATTGAAAGTGGATTGATAGAAGCTCTGAGAGTAGCTGGCTCACCTAAGTTCTTAACTGTTATCCAAGGAGTCATTATGAATGCCCATTCTCTAAAAAGGATGCAGCTGATTGAAGAAGTGACTACTCTTCCAACAATGTTACCAGATATTCTGACGAGAAGAACCCCTGTAATGAGTTTCTCTGACATGTTCAAAGAGGAGCTAGACAAATCTGTCAAACGCTATCTGAAGTCATGCGTTAAAGCTCAAACTTCTGTTGATCCTGCGTGGATTCGAGGAAGAACTCTTCCATCTCTGGATGAGTTAAGAAAGAAAGAAAAGAAGAAGAAAGAAAAGAAACTGAAGAGAAAGGCCACAGAAGCAGGACCTGATGCTAAGCCATCAAAGAAGCAGAAGAACCCTTTTGATTCTCTCAAAGTACAATTTGATGAATACCTTGAAAAACGCATTCAGAAAGCTTTTCTTGCAGAATCTTCTGTCCGTCCCCCTCAGAAAAAGCCTCCTCCTTCTGTAACTCCATCTTCTTCCATAACCTTAAACAGAAATGAACCACTCCCTTCTACACCTATTCTGAACCCTCATCCACTAAATGCTATCCCCCAAACTCCTTCTGAAAATTTTCTTTCATCCACCTCCACACCAGAATCTTCATCTTCTCTAACCTCTTCCATCACCCCTGCTTTACTATCTAGAGAATCTAAACCTTATTGTCTTCTGTACCCTAATTATCGTTTCACTTTCAATCCTCCTGAACCATCGATTGGTGTTAGCTACTTCATGCTAATGAATAAAGTAAGAATAGGGTTGGATACTCTGAAAGCTTCTTATGACTCCAATTTGGATCATGCTGCTTCTAGAGCTTTGTGGAGAATCTTTGAGAAAGACATTCAGAATGATATTCTGAAAATCCAGAAGAGATGCTTGGTTGCTGCACCTAAATCTTCTGGTTACTGTTTAGATCTAGATGATGGTAAGTACTATCATCCCATCAGAAGCTGGATTTCTCTCGAGGAGAAGAAGTTTGTTGACGAGCTTGAAGATGAACCATGCCTTGCTATGGTTGTGTGGAAGCCCCACTATAGTGTTCTGACTGGAGAATTTCAGTCAATATTCAACTGGTTAAGGGAGAATCCCTCTGCTAAGGCACCAGATATGGTATGTCCAGAAGTTGAATACCCTTCAGAACCTTCTGCTCCTACACCTCCAAGGAACTTGGCTGAAATTCTTAAGGCTCTTAAGACTTCAGAAGCTGAACTTCCTGCTCCTGATTATGCTGATGATGCGAATCAAGTTGCTAAGAATCATTCTGCTGAGAACCAAGATGATATTCTCATGATTGATACTACTGTTGAGAATCCTACTCCTCTTTTGGACAATAGCATTGATGCTTCTTCTGCTGGTCCTTCTGTTCTGATGAACACTATGAAGGTTCTTCAATAGAATCAAGTTGATCTTGCTTGTCGTCTGGATAAGCATGAGGATACTCATAATGAGTTCAGATCGTTTATGAAGACGCAGACTGAAAGCACTGCTCAGATTCACAACCTTCTGTCCAAGATAGTTTCTAAGCTAGGCTAGTCGTAGTCTGTTTGGTCTTAGTTGTTTTCTTGTTTCTTGCATCTGGTTCTTGCATCTGCCTTCTATCCCTTTGTACTTCTGATTAATTCTCCATGAATGAAATCATTATCTTCTTCACTTTTAGTGTCTTTTATCATCTGAATCTTTTTAAATGCTTTTTGATGTTATGACAAAAAAGGGAAGAAACATGATAATTGATTTGGTTTATTATATCAGGTGCTGGGATTAAGTCTCAACATTCCTAACATTATTTGCAAGTTCTATGTCTTTGAGATTTTTTTGCAGGATTGAAGACATTCTGAAAAAGCTCAACATGAGAAGCAAATACATGGGGAAATGCAATTCTAAAAAGAAGCATGTTTGTGAAAGTTGAAGCAAGCTTAGTGCTGTGAAGCTTCAAGATCAGAAGCCAGAAGAATGTTCTGATATTCTCGTGGCTGAATATGTTCTGATACATTCTCTTCTCTCATATGCTCTGATACTTATTCTTTTTAAGAATCTATCAAAGTTTGCTCTGATATTTTTTTTAAGAATATATCAAAGTTTGCTCTAATACATGTTCTTTCTTTAAAGAAAGCTCTAAATCATTCATGCTCTGATTAGTTTTGTCTAGTTTGTTCTGAAACATTTCAGGATGTAAAGATGCTCTAATGATGCTCTGATACATTCAACAATTTTCTGATACAATCAAGAATGCTATGATTCAAGAAGAAATTCAAAGCTCTGAAGCTGTCCTCTGGAAGCTAGAAGCAGAAGCTCTGAATGTTCTGAAGTTCTAGGCAAAGTGAACGTCTCTACCGAAATGGAAAATACTCAGGGAAGTCTTTTATTTATAAATTCTTCTAGTATATATTTCAGGGGTAGATTGTTAATCTCAGGGGGAGACATATTCACACATTCTGATTATATGCCTATGCTATAACTGTGTAATTGTCTTTGGTCATCTGATATTCTGATTGCAAATTCATATCAATTATATATGTTTTTACCATCATCAAAAAGGGGGAGATTGTTAGAATAAGATTTGTTCTGATCAATATTCTTAGTTTTGATGATAACAATGTATATGAATTTTGTATAAGACAATGTGGTACTCTAATCCTTTACATTTTCCATTTCAGGAATTATATAAGGAGTACGCACAAATCAGCGCTAGAAGTACTGACTCAGAAGGTTCAAGTATGCAACATCAGAACATGCTCTCGCAAGACATCAGAAGATGGTCAAGCAGAATTAGAACATGGTATATGAAGCATCAGAAGAACATGAGATCAGAATCAGGAGCACTGAAGTTCTTATGGTATCACGCTAAAGCTCTTCAAAGTCAGAAGACAAGAAGATGCTCTGCACCAAGCTGTTTGACTCTGATTATTCAAACGTTGTATCTACAAAGATCAGATCAGAAGCAAGTACAAGATGACAGGATACTCTGACTGACATAAGGAACGTTAGAAGCTACAAAAGGCAAAGTCAGTAGAAGCAGTAAAAGCAAGGCTCGAGGTAGTTGACAAAAGAGTGAAACATTAAATGCAAATCTGTACGGAACATACAACGCATTAAATGCTCCCAACGTTCATCTTCCCAAACGCCTATAAATAGAAGTTCTGATGAGAAGCTGAATACACAACTCTTGCGCAAAATACAGAAACGCTGTCAAATTCAAAAGCTCTCAAACTTCATCTTCAACCTCACTACTCTTGTAATATCTTAGTGAGATTTAAGCTTAGAACTTAAGAGAAATATCACAGTTGTGATTATAGCTTTTTAGGAAGCATTTGAATACTCTTGTAAACATTTATTTTACATTGATTTGTAAAAGGTTCCTAGAGTGATCAAGTTGTGATCAGTAGACTCTAGAAGACTTAGAAGTTTCTAAGTGGTGTATTTCCTAGAGTGATCAAGGTGTGATCAGAATACTCTAGAAGACTTAGAGGGTATCTAAGTGGGAAACCATTGTAATCAAGATTGATTAATGGATTAAATCCTCAGTTGAGGTAAATCACTCTAAGGGGGTGGACTGGAGTAGTTTCGTTAACAACGAAACAGGATAAAAATAATTGTGTTATTTGTTTTTATCTTAAGAGTTTTTAAAGTCACACTTATTCAAACCCCCCTTTCTAAGTGTTTTTCTATCCTTCAATAATATGCAGTGGAACATCTTCATGCAACACTAATGTACATGAGGAAGACGATGGGAGACAACCTTTGTCTTTGAGGATCAATGGTGGCATAAGAGAACCCTTTCTCAGTCTTTAACTAGAAACCAAAACCTAGCTTAGAGCCTAAGAGAGAACTTGAGTGAATTCAGACCACCACTCCTCGTAACTCAGAACACAAATCAAAATTGTGTTCATAACTCAGATCACAAATCACAACAACAAAAGATCCTCTACAGAAGGTTGTATATGATGGAACTCTTTTGTTGAACTCACAGAAAAACTCATGACAGAAGTGATTAACTTCCCTAACCCATGTTTTTCTTTGACTTGCCAACCTTTGGCAAGGGAACCCTTCACAGTACCAGACCCAGACACGACTTATATAGACACACACGAAGGACATATTGAGAGAGTTTGATTTCTGTAATCTGTGGAGACGCTATTTTATAGCCATTTGAGATTATAGGAAATAACGATGGTCTTGGTCTTGTTCAACGGTCAAACGGTGGATTAGGAAACAGTTCCAAAAACAATTAATCTTTTCAAAGCAATTTTTGACTATTTTTCTTATAGGAGTTATCTTTAAAACCAGCGCATGCATATTCATTGATTGAACTTTACACTGTCCACTAATGTGTAGGGATAAACTTAAGACAGATTTCCTTGTTTGACTCAGTAGATTCAATGTCTTTAAACATGTCATGACATCCTGTCAGACATTGTCACTTTTTCACCCCTTAAGCACATAGCTCAAGATTCTTCAACAGATTTTGACAAAGCATCCTATGGGCCAAGTAATAGACCTCCTACTCACTCTAATAACTCACTAGTCAGAGACATGGACCTCTGTTGTTCTGAGTACCTTGAGACTGTTTAACGTAACCGTGAAGAACCTTCCAACACTTGTTGACACAGAGCCACCTCATCAGTCATGAAAAAGAATTGTGGATTCCAGTTGCACATGGTTAGATTCAACCATTCACAGATAACTAACAATAATGTTACACTTTCTCTATGATGTTATAGCATTTTTTAGCAAGATAAATTTCTTGAGAAAAATATCTTGACCTAAGAAGCCACTCCCCCTATCTGAGATATTCTGAGCTTCTTCAAGGAAAAACTTGTAATGATGAATGGAAAACATAAGACGCGTCTTCATATCTTCAAGAGCTCACTCTCTGTTCAACTATCCTGCTGAACACACTCACTATGGAAATGTTTCTCCTTTACATTAGATACTCACACCAGAAATCAGATGTTATAACACTGTGTCTGACATTAAAATACAGTTGCGCTGTACAGATTAGAACTACCAGTATATTCCTCAAAATCCATATCTCTTTCTATAACAAACCTTAGTCTACCAACTTATCTCCACCTGAAATGATCAACTGATGACCTCTTGACACTAGATGCACACACAGAGAGGTTGCCACAATCTCAACGTAAAGAACTGCCACTTCTTGTACTTTGCTGAGCATAACCTTACCATGTTTATATCAGATCATGGTCTGCCAAGAAAATTTGAAATCCCTCTTGATAGGGTGTTTCTCACTGTCACACATTGGTTAACACTATTTCTTACTAGAGGGATCCTCCTTATCTTCAGCTATATTGATCAGATCACAAAACTTCTGTCTTCATAGTCATACTCACTTAGTGAAGTCTTCATCATGAGAGTAATCATGTATTGCCATAACATATTACTAACATCCAGATCAGAACCTTCCCATTCTAATCCACATTACGTCTGAACTGCCACTTTAGACAATAATGTCGCTTTTTCAAACTTCACATGCACATTCCTAGATATTCTTCCAGGATAATATCACATTATGATATTGACATCACCCAAGACATAAGTTCTCCAGACATCAAAACTCAAAAACTCTGACTATCCATAGAGATAACATACCTCTTTAGAATGACTTAGAACACAAGAAACAATTTGTGTTCATGACACGAAACAAGACTCTACTCTTTACAAAACAACTGTAAAGAATGACCTCAGACTTAACAATGTTTGAACACTACCCTTAGACCCTATGTTTGTCATAATTTGACAACCATAACCTAGACTCTAGACTTTACTCATATCCGAAAGAAGAACATGAGAGACTCAAACAAGACTCAAAAATATGAAACGGAAAAGACTCTAGAAACCTGAGAAATTTAAATAACATACCTGGACTTTTACAAAAGTCTTAATCAAGAGATGTTATTTGAAAAGAACTGCATCAGGTGGACTTGTGCATAGGTTGGAACATGCACTATATTAGAACAAGTGATACACACCATCAATACATGTTTTTAGATGATAATACAAAGAATAATCCTTTATGGTCTTTAAGAATAAACATGTCTTGAGTATGTTCTGACATCTTGTGTGACATTGTTTTTGTGGCTTAAAGATTAGTCTTTGAAAGACTTTCCATTTGATTAGAAGTAGAATAACATTGTCTTTGTTGATCTTCATACACTCTTACTCCCCCCGAGGTATAGAAATTTAGGACATCTTTGATGTTCGTCCTTGAAGCACCCTTCATTTGGAATTTTCCACGGTTTCCAAATTAAGAACCTTCAGTTTACTTGCTACACAAGATTCAGATTGCCACACTCTACAACTTGAAGTAGAAGAAACTATGATTGTATAACCATAAATCAATCTTCAGCAGATAAGTATGAGCTTTTCATACAGACATTACAAAATATCCAGCACCCATCAAGATATTTAACAGAATCATTATGCTTCACCAGATACCATTGCCATACTTCCTAAACTTGTGAAGATAACAGTGAACACGGACCTTTAGTTCACACCAGTCCTTGAATACATAACTAGAAGGACTTCTCATCTAATAGGTACTAAGTCTCAGTCACAACACTTATTAGTTACTCAGTAAGATTTACTACTCACACTAGTTCATCTTGACTGATTTCTTCTTCTCAATCTTGTATCCAGGTTCTACATCTAATAAGTACTAAGTCTCTCGTCAAAGTACTTACCAGTTAGTCATTTAGATTTTACTACTCACACTAGATCATTCTGAATAATTACCTTTTCACACTTATATATTTTCCTCTTGGCAAAAACAACAAAAAGAAACTGAAGATCTTGAGATGATGTTGTAACATCTGATATAACATCATCCTTCATGGTTCTTGGTTTACATCTTTAATATCTAGTTCATAGCACTTGGGGTGGAAACAAAAGAGTGTAATTATATAAAGAAGCTCCGGTGCCATTTCCGTGCACCGTCGTCTGCGATTTGAGTGTGAAGGAGGGAGAAAGCTCTTTCATGAAGTTCAATCGTCACATGTAAAGTGACCTAATTCCCTTTCCCTTTCATTTTGCATTAATTGTGTTTAATTTGAATTATAATTTGCTACTTAATTAGAATTAGTGGCATAAGTAAAAAGGATTAACAAAAATCTGAGTAAAGTTGTAATGGATCATTGTAATAATTCTATGGGCCACATGATTTGCTAGATACACCCCATATGAGCCTATCATCTTTTTTTCTGAATGGAAGAAACAAAAAAAACTGCAACAAAAACTACTCTGGGCCATTTTATGTTAGGCCTTGCGCTATTTTCTGACTGCACCATTATTTTCAGTTTTCACCCTCCTGGCTCACCTTCAATTTCATGTTAGAATTACTGTTTTCCATATTTTTCTCAAGGAACAAAAATGCTATGAAAACAATAACATTTGTTACTTTTAGCATGATAAAACGAATAGAAATGTCATGAAAAAACAATTTTCTCTTGTTAGGTTTTGTTTTAGAATTTACTTAGAATTTAATTGCTATTATTTTCTATGGAGGGTGAAGATACCTCCTTGTTGTTACTAATGCATTTGTTGATTTGTGCAAGGCGTGTCAAGTGAGCTTTCGATCGTTTATTTCGATCGAAAAGTGTTTGTGTTCCACTTTATTTGTGGGAGACGAATTCGCGTCCAATGCGATTTCTCTTTGTCTCTCATTCACGAGATGTATATACATTGTTCGTTGTGCTTGTATTTTGTTGTCCCTTGCAGGATGCGGTTGCGATTTGTTTTTGCGATCAACCATATTGCTTTTGATGCTTTGAAGAAGCATTCTGACTTTGCTTGATGATAGCTTGGACCTCTGGATTTCTTGTCTTGCTTGCATTGTTAGCTCATTAAAGATTTTCTATCCGTTGGTATCGTTTCCTATTCGCATTTACTTCTTTCTGTATTTTATCGCTTTTTGCACCATACATAATATGAGAAGTAGGATAGGCATTCATCTGGCCAAGCCCTCGAAAGAGGTTCTATTTTTGTTGGTGTGTTTATATTTGTGCTTTGCAGCAGGGAGTCATGGTGTGATAAGACCTCTTGATAGGCACACCGTTAAGTCCTCATTGAAGGAAAGCGGAAAAGGTTCGTAATCAACCCCCGCCCAGTCTCATAGAGTTTGTTCAGTTAGCGCACGCCACGCGTTGCTCGCTTTTGAAGGCAAGCGAAAAGGGTTCGCAATCAACCCCCGCCCAGGCTCTGTTATCGAGTATGTCAGGTAGAGCGTTCATGCAATCGAACCCCTGTATTTTCTATAGCTCACATTGCCCGACGTTAATGCTTGGTGTATGCATGCACCATCCCCCAGATCTTTTCCCACACTGTGACGACTTGGTTGCTGAGAGGGACTCACTCCTCTTGTCTATGGCCCGATCTCCCTATTGCGCTTGGTCTAATGCTTGGTTGGCTTGGGTGACATGCTACCCTTGGATATGGAGGGACCACACTCACTACTACTTGGCCTGCACCTCATAGGTTGTTTGCTTTACAAGCGGAGCTCGTTTGTGTGCCATTATGACGTACGTGCTTGTTAAGTATAGGTGATGCTAGCATGTTTGATTATAAAAAAATATGCAAAAATATATTTTAAATACTTTAGGGTGTTTATATAATTGTGATATTTTTTATAGAATTTAAGAGATTGTTTTAGTGTTTTAATTGAGCCTTTTTTTTCAAGTATGTTCGCAATGGTTTTGGTTTGGACACCTTGTGCGATTGAATTTGATTGAGCGACTTGTAAATTTAATTTTGTCACTCTCTTTTGTGTGTACTCAGTAGAGACACATATGTGGCCATATATTGAAAACCAAGTTCTGATTTTATTTTTTTGGTAAGATTTTTAGACTAGTTTCATTACCACCCGATGTTTGTACGTTCATAGACGATGTTTGCTTGTTTTTACTCATAAGTGATGACGCCTTAGTGCAATGTTTTTGAATATTTTTTAGGACATTATAGGGTATGTTTAGAGGTCTTAGAACCTGGAGTTGTAATTTTTAAATCACTTATCTTTACTTTTCTTAAACCAAAATAATTTTATGTAAATTTAGAATGACTTCTTAAACCAGAATAATTTTATGTAAATTTATTCCAAGAGAAGATTAATCCTTCATATTAGTTAATTATCAATAATATGAAACTAATTTTATTAAAAAACAACAATCACTTCTTTAAAAAAATCACAAAATTACCATGGTTGACCTTAAAGCATTTTGTTCATATTTGTGACATATAAAAAATATTAGACATCAATTTGATTTTTAAATGTCTGTTTTTTCTCAATTTAGTTTTCAAATTATATAAATATAATAACCAGTCTTAACATTAAAAAACTATCAAAATATTATGTGTTTTAAAGATGTTATAAGTTAAATTGGTAAAATTGATGAATTTCAGATATTAAAAAGATTGTTTATTATATGTATATAGTTTAGATAGTAAATTGGTGAAAGAAAAATAACGAGAATAAAGTTAATGGTTAACTAAAAAAATTATTTAACTTCATTGGGGATAACGGATATAACCTAATTAATTAATTATTATCAAACTTGAAATTTAAACAAAGACTCAATAACTGTGATTTTCGTTTAGGTTTAAATTAAACGATTACGACAAGGAATGAGCTAATGTGAATTTCTTAAAATTCATGTATCATTTTGTTAATGAAATCCATAAATATTAGAATATGACATATAACGTATAAAACTAATTCCACGAGAGAAACATAGAAAAATGTAATATATAATAGCCTTTGAACCATATGCAAGTGTTTGATTTGTTTGAGATGATTTTCCTATTTCTATTTTTGTCTTTTTTATAAGAAATCGCAAAATTGTCTCTTTTCTTCCACTATGATTCATGTTTTCAAAGTTTATGCAGGCATATAGTGAAACAAAGGATGCAACTTTGTAATAAGAACAATTTTTTTGATAGAAAAATGAAAAATAATTTCTGAGGCTAAACATAGCTTGAAATTTCTTCAACGAAATTAAACATAGTAAATATGGTAATTGGCACAAGTCTCACTTGGTAACGTTAGAAGTTATGTTTCTGGATGGTGCATAACTGTCAGGAGAATAAGCTTTGTCGTTTGTCTTTTGAGCACTTGATGCTTGTGCCATCCAATGTGAATCATTATGGGTTGGAAATACATTACGAAATAAATCCCAAAATCCTATCTCTTTTTCAGTAGCATGCACTAAGGTCGGAATGATGACCACAAAAATAATCAGAAGGAAGAGATGGTTCATTTTTGCCATGATGGTTCTTCGTTAATGGAAAGAACCCTCTTCCTTCTTCAAAAAAATGTAATCAAACAATCTCAATTGATCAATTGAAAGTTATGATATATATATTGCCAAATTAAGATGACTATTTTTATAGAAGTAGTAGTTAATTTCTGTCCGTGCATATATTTAGGGTTGAAAACTTGCAAGATACAAGCTTTCTATATATAGAAAACACTATTAAATTATTTGTGGTAATAGCCATCAAGGAAAAAATGGGTATTGGTAGTTTTCACCAAACAAAAATAGTAGCTAATTTTACTACATAAATTTTACTGTCATTTTTATTTCTTGATCCTCCTTGACAAGTGGAAGACCAGTGTTATATAAACCATTTAGTTTAATCTATCTCGTGCAGAGAGTAGAGACAACATGGAACTATAAACCTAATTAGAGTAATTTTGCAATGCCATTAAATAATAAGTTGGTGGATGATTAACCATATCATGTGAACAAACCAATATTTTTTTTGTTTTGATTTATAACCAAACAATTTTTTTATATACTAGCTATCTTGCATTTGTATTTTTAAAACTTGTATCAGTTTTTCAGATGATTAGTTTAAATTTCATAAGCAAGTCACCCTTACATCTTCAAATATTCAACATTATTTATCATTTATATTAGAATCGAGACGAAAAAAATGTTATTATAGGAAGGAAAAATGTAACACCCCATACTTACATTGTCTAGGATATACGTATATGACATTATAATGGTAAACAAAAATCATATAATAAGCAGCAGAACTTATAATAGTATTAGTACAACTTCCAGAAGCCCAAACTCTTATGGCCAAAATACATACGTTCCGATAAGGTACTAATACATATCCAGAGTACAAAGTTGGAAGTACAAAAGATCAACAGAAGAGATCATCACATCGCCAAGAAACACCCCCCAACAAAGCTAAGTCATCTTACTCTTTCCACGATCCTGCCTCGAACCACTGGAAAATATCAATTGGAATGTGGTGATATTACTAAATCTCAGTGAGTCTCCTTATCTTATGGGTTCACACGGTGCTACAGGGATCATGCAAGCAAACAGATTCACCGAGAATCCAGGTTTTCCTCACGGCCAGGTATAAATACACATATAGGTATCATCACCATCGACAGTCTCATAACTAACCAATGGATATCACAAAAAAACCGGCCCAAAACCATCACAAACAAGTATGCAGACCGGTACCCTGTACGAGGAATCCAGAAGTAGTATCCGCTTGTCTACCTAGGCTGCACAAACCACACCTTCGGTGAGTTACTCATGTATATCGCGTCAATAGACTTGCACAAGCCAACCGCACTATGAGTCAAATGAATCCCATGTGAATTACTCCTACTTAGCTACACAATCTCATCTATGACGAGTTATCGTAGTGACTTCCTAAGTGGTGTCACTACCCCGTCAATCATGTATGTACGCGGGTGGTTATCTAGGTGGGAAGACGTCTACATGACAGTACAAGCCCATCGGGCGAATGCCTAATGGCATTGCCTATGTGGCACCACTAGAGGTGAGTCCGAAGTGACGTTGCCTACATGGCATCATGACCCCACCCTACCAAGCACGCCGATATGTTACATCAAGGTGGGAAACTTCTTTTGGAGACCCTCACCAGCATATCGCAGTGGTAGCTCAGGTGCACAATGCATACCGAGCACGCTGATGTGTTACATCAAGGTGGGAAACGCCATTCAAGACCCTCACCAGCACATCACAACGGTAGCCCTTGGAACTACGTCCATAAACAGTGCGTTACCACCTAGTAGCTTAAGCCTACTCCGATTCAAGCATACATCACAACCATTGCTCATAAAGCCATACAATCAAACAACTCCGAATGTTAAGCCGGAACAGACGGACAATGCATAATCATACATAGCATTGCATGTGATTCATAACTCATCAAACATGCAATGAATATTATAACTATAGAGTAACAATTCATTCAATCATCGTAGAAACACGTGTTTAATCAAACAATTCCATGATAATTCTCCATTCAAAACCAGAGGCTTTCGGTTCCTAATTTGTAATTTTTTGGAAAAAAGAATTGTTTCGCCAATGGTCGCTACCTTATGAAACAATACTAAAGTGGTCTATAACAACCTCATTTTGGAATTAATATTATTATTAGTTTAGAATTAAATTTGAATTAATAAAGTATATCCTGTCCATAATCTACAATACAATATACATGTGCATATGTTATGTATATACTGCACTACATAACGACATGATAAATTATATATTAACAGAATATTTGGAACACAATGAATATTATGTCTAATATATATATATATTTTTTTTATATATTGGATCGAAATTGGTTTGGCTAATGTGAGAATTACAACAAAAAATGACACTTGTTCGGATTTGAATCAAAGCAACAACGATAATAGCCTCCCATTGGCGAAACAGTGCCATTGGACCAATGTCCTGTTTTTGTTTAAATTATTTACGAAAAGGTATATGTTCCTTTGAAACATTATATAGAAAATTAAAACCACGGATAAGTTGTATCTGGTCCGAAAGGACCAGGCACCTTTTGGCTAAAAGGGGCGCCAAGTTAGAAAAATCGTCAATGAACCAAACTTTCATATTCATTTTTGAATGAAAAGATTAGTATTGTTGCTATGATACTTGCACAAGGTATATGGTATATAAATATCATCTAAAGATGGATTATGATTTATATTGACTTCTAAAATTGGAAGTATAATATAATTATTGAGCCTAGATATGTGAAATTTGAGAATCTTATCATAGAGGATAAGAAATCCGAGTTTCCCACAAATGAAGAACCTCGTGAGAAAGGTTCTTAGTGAATTTGAAGAACCTTGTGAGGAAGGTTCTTCGTGGATTGTTAAAACAAAACCGAAAGTTCGTCAATGATTGTTGGAAAACAACTCGAACTTAGAATTAGCAGAAAGTCTGAAAGGCTAAGGATTTAGGACCGAAAAAAATCGATTATTAACATATTTCTTGTATTTAGTAGAATAAAATAGTGAGAATTTTGTTCATAAGATTCTTATTATTATTCAAGTGGAAGATGATCCTAAGATTTACAAAGAAGATGTAACTTCACGGGACTTCTCTTGAATAATATTATCCAAGACGAAATGAATTCAATAATTTCAAACCACACTTGGGAACTTATCGATATACCTAAAGGAGAAAAATCATTGGATGTAAATGGATGTTTAGAAGGAAGTATCATAGTGATACCCTAAACACCTACAATGATAGATTAGTATTCAAGGGTTTTAGACAAAAAAGGTGTTGATTATTTCGACATATATGCACTAGAAGTAATCACAATGAAAATTAGAGTATCCTTTACACTAGTTTCTTTGCATGATCCTTTAGTTCATCAAATAGATGCAAAAATGTCATTCCTAAATGGATATCTCGATGAGGAGATTTGCATCAGAAAACCATAAGGTTATGTGTTTCCCGGTGATGAACAAAAGGTGTGGAAATTTGTAAAATACTTGTATGGGATTAAAACAAGTATCAAAATAATGACATTAAAAAGTTTGACTTTGTCATTACAAGATTCACCAATTAGGGAAAGACACACACTTAAAGGAAGACTTTTCAATCTTATTAAAACAAGAATTCAAAGAGTTTGTCATCATTAAAAAGGGAGAGGTTGTGAATAATACATCTTATATCTAGTTTTGATGAGGACAAAGATTGTCAAAGAAGAAAATGATCAAAAGTGTCATGCACATCAATGATGAAGTTTGATCATACTATTTACTTTAAATTGCTCATAATTTTATCTCACTCTTCATCTAAAAACCTTCTTGCATCATCATGCATTATCATCTAAAAAACTTCTTCATCAAAATCTTGTGATAAGTGTTTGTACACAAAGTTGTGTGAGAATATTGTGATATTCCCTTGTCTCTATGTTGATTACATATTGATCATTAGAAACAAGATGAATTGAATCTTAGTAACAAAGAGGTTTCTAGCTTCCACATTCAAGATGAAAAATCTTGAAATAATGGACACTCTTTTTGATCAAAGTAAAGCGAAAGAGTGGGGGTTTATAACATAGCCAAACACACTATATTGAGAAAAAATCTACATTCAAGATGAAAGATCTTAGACTAGTTGACACTCTTTTGTGGATCAAAGTAATGCGAAAATAGTGGGGGTTATGAACTTAGTTAAATACACTTCGTTGAGAAAGTTCTTGATAAGTTCAAACAGTCACGTTTCAAGAAAGTGAATATTCAATTTGATCTTAGTGTCAAAATGATGATGGAAGAGTTATGTCTATATTAGAACACGTAATGCATTTGGTTTTCTATTGTAATGTACTATACCTGAAATATCATTCGCACTTAGTAGATGAGTAGATTTACTAGAAATCCAAATAGTGAGTATTGGAAGGCCATCACATGGATTTTCGATCATCTTTTAAAAATCAAAATCTTGACCTCCATCATGGTAGGTTTCCTACCATATTAGAAGGATATATCAATATGAGTTAGATATCGAGTGATGGAGATCATAAATTTATAACTGAGTGGATATTTACACTAGTTGGATGTGAAATTTCTTGGAAGAGCAAGAAACAAACATGCATCACTCTCTTGACCATGGAGCCATGGTGAGTGGATCTCTCTTCCACTGGTCAAAGAAGTTAAATGGTTGAGAGACCTTCTATCGAAAGTTCCATTGGATAAATACAGTGTTTTCAAGGTGTTAACACAATGTGTTAGTCAAATCAATTTAGCCAGAGAAATCAAATAAGTGTAAAATAGAAAGCCTGGGCACTGAGGCCTTAGACATTCGTGAGAAAATTGATTAAAGATGTAATCATTTACTCGCATATATACGATCGATCTATAATTTGGGAAATTCATTTACTAAGCCACTGGCCAGAGACTTAGTGATCGGTCACCAATTTCACTTATACTCCGCAAATTATTTGGTAAAAATCGGTCATTTCGGTAACACTGTGAATGGTTTGTTCTTTGTTTTAAGTAGTTATTTCATGTTTTGTTAATCTAATTGTTAGTGGTAAATTTTAGTAGAATAGTTACTTTTAATCACTTTGTTGGTAGTTATTGGTTATTTCAGATATAAGGAAGAATCTCCGAAAAAATGGGACAAGAACAGAAGAAAACAAAGCCAAAAATGGAAAGAAAGTAGCTGACGCGGGCGCCAGTGTCGTGGGACAGGGCCATGTCAGCCAGATAGAAGGAAAAAGAGTGCTGTTGGAATAAGGAAGAGGCTGACACAGGCGCCAGTGTCGTGGGACACGGCCGTGTCAGCTGGTACATGGAAAATAGGCTTTTTGAAGAGAAAAGAGAGGCTGACACGGGCGCCAGTATCGTGGGACACGGCCGTGTCAGTTGATGGGGCCAGAAATTGTTTTTTTTAGCTGTTTCATTATTTCAAGTCTCATTAAGGGCGTTCTCGACTTTTTACATGAATGGAATGTAACCTAACACTACTTAGACCTAGTTTGAGAGTTTTTTGGATTATCTTGGATCATATTGAAGAATTCTACGGTGAAGAAGAGAAGCTAACAAGGGTTTCGGAAAACGGAGATTTTCAACAGCAATCGCAATTGAAGATCAAAGCCTTCCCTAATTTTTGTAATGTTTATCATCTTTCTTTTTAATTCTTTGAATATTATTATGAGTAGCTAAACCCCCCATTGCTAGGGGTGTCCCTGAATTGCCATTGTTATGAACCTCATTTTCATCAATTTATGTTATTGAAGTTTTATGAGTTTAATTTTATTGTGCAAAATTCTTAATGCCTTTTCTATCGGACAAATAGTTTTCGGATTCACGGTTGAGATTTAGGTCGGACAAACCAACTCAACGTAATTTGCACAATAATACTTCGGTAAAATTGCTTAGGAATGAGGATTTAACCGTAGTAACCGTTTAATTCTTGATAGGTATACGATCAAGCTTAATACCAAAGTCAAGAAGTTGTTGCTTGAGCCATAATATCTGCGCACAGCAGCTTCCGGCAGCTACATATTCTGCCTCAGCAGTAGATAATGCAACCGATACTTGTTTCTTGCTATGCCAACTTATCAATGAATTTGAGAATAGATGACATGTTCCACTGGTGCTCTTTCTATCGGATTTGCAGCCAGCAAAATCTGAGTCGGAGAATCCTACCAAATAACACTCATTTCCCTTCGGATACCATAGGCCATATGTAGGAGTACCACGTAGATATCGCAGAATTCTTTTGACAGCTTTTAAGTGAGATTCCTTTGGACAAGATTGATATCTTGCACACATACACACACTAAACATGATATCTGGTCTTGAGGCAGTAAGGTACAATAGTGTACCTATCATACCTCGGTACAATTTCACATCAACCTCTTTACCTTTCTCATCTTTGTCTAGGTTAATATTTGTTGCCATAGGTGTGTCAATCTCTTTCGCTTCACTCATTCCAAATCTTTTGAGCAGCTCTGTGCAGTATTTAGTTTGACTTACAAACGTTCCATGACCGAGTTGCTTGATTTGTAGGCCAAGGAAGAAATTTAGCTCACCCATGAGACTCATCTCAAATTCACTCTGCATAAGCTTAGAAAATTCTTTGACAAGTTTTGCATTAGTCGACCCAAATATAATATCATCTACATAAACTTGGACTAAGAGTACATCTTTATCTTTTCTTTTAATAAAGAGAGTAGTATCAACTTTACCCCTAGAGTACCCTGGATAAGAAGAAATTTGCTCAAACGTTCGTACCAAGCCCGAGGGGCTTGTTTAAGACCGTATAGAGCATGTTTCAGCTTATAAACATGAGTTGGATGCATGTAATTCTCAAAGCCGGGTGGCTGAGCAACATAGAATTCTTCATTTATATAGCCATTTAGAAAGGCACTTTGAACATCAATTTGGAATAGTTTGAAGTCTTTTGAGCAAGCATAGGCAAGTAAGAGGCGAATAGCTTCGTGACGTGCTACGGGAGCGTATGTCTCTTCATAATCAATACCTTCCTCTTGATTGTAACCTTGGGCAACTAATCTAGCTTTGTTTCTAGTAATAACGCCGTTTTCATCAAGTTTGTTACGAAAAACCCATCTAGTGCCGATTACTTGATGATCTCCCAGATGAGGGACTAAGTCCCAAACATCATTCCGTTTAAATTGGTTTAATTCTTCTTGCATGGCCATTAGCCAATGCTCATCAAGTAATGCGTCCTTAGCGTTTTTCGGCTCAACTTGTGAAGCGAAAGCAAAATGATGACAGAAGTTACTTATCATTGAGCGTGTTGTAACGCCCTTTGAGATGTCTCCTATTATGTTGTCAATTGGATGGTCTTTCACATTTGTCCAGGCCTTAGGAAGTTCTTCATTGTTTGAGATGATCTCTTTTTCATTTTCATCATGAGACTCATCTTTCTCTTTCTCAGCATCTTTCTTTACAATATTTTCATTCTCGTCTTCCTTATCTTTGACAATATCTTCAATGGATGGACCTGCACCATTAAACAAAAGACCTTTCTCGACATATTTTGTATAAGATTCATCAAAAGACACGTGTACTGACTCTTCTACTATAAGTAATCTTTTATTATATATCCGATATGCTTTGCTAGATTGTGAGTAACCAAGGAAGATGCCCTCGTCAGCTTTAGCATCGAATTTACCAAGATTATCCTTACCATTGTTCAATACAAAACACTTACAACCGAATACATGGAGATGAGATACATTTGGTTTTCTACCCTTTAGTAATTCATATGGAGTTTTGTTCAGTATAGGACGTATTGTTATCCTATTCAAAACATAACACGCGGTGCTAATCGCGTCAGCCCAGAAATACTTAGGTAGACTACCCTCATTCAGCATTGTTCTTGCCAACTCCTCTAGAACACAATTTTTACGTTCAACCACTCCGTTTTGTTGTGGTGTTCTAGGAGCTGAAAAGTTATGCTCAATTCCATGTTTATCACAGTATTTTTCAAAAAGATAGTTTTCAAACTCTCCACCGTGATCACTTCGAATTGCAACTATTTTGGTGTTCATTTTGTTCTGACATAATCTTGCAAATTGCGTGAAAGCTGGAAAAGTTTGATCCTTACTAGGTAGAAAGATTGTCCAACAAAATCTAGAGTAATCATCGACAATGACAAAACCATATATGTTTCCACCTATGCTTTTAGTCCTTGAAGGGCCAAAGAGATCCATGTGAAGGAGTTCAAGAGGGCGTGATGTTGAAACCACGTTCTTTGATTTAAAAGATATTTTTGTTTGCTTTCCCTTTTGACAAGCATCACATAGATGATCTTTTGAAAACTTCATTTTAGGTAAGCCGATTACTAAGTCTTTTGTGACAACCTTGTTAAGTAAGTCAAAATTTATGTGGGCGAGACGTCTATGCCAAAGCCATGAGTCTTCGCCTAGAGCAATTAGACACTTGGTACTAGATTTAGATACTTCATCCAAGTTTAGCATATAGATGTTGTTTACTCTTAAGCCATTTGTAACACCCCAAATCTACCCGATAAATTATACGGAAAATCAGAGTATAAAATTCAAAACATATAGTCATTTGGGATATCACATATTCGTCATTCAAAACAATTACGGCTTAATTTCCTCCACATAGATACATAGCACAGGAATTTAAAATGACAATCAGATCATTACTCAAAGATCACTTTGTTCAAATTCAACAATTAACTCGCAGCGGAATCAACAAACTTCATAACTATTCAAATCAAGTCGTAGCATCATTGTACGGTAACTTTAAGTTACAATTTAAAACATAATTCACATAAAAGTTTAGCAAACAAAATAATAAATAAAACAATCACTTTATCCCCCCGAGTGCTACGTATCAGAGCAAGACACCAACTCGAATAACAACAACTAAAGACTTCATAAAATCACTTCAAACTTCCACCGCTATCTTGAGTACCTGTCCATTTCCCATGGTAGGGAAACATCATTCAGAAGGGGTGAGATATCGAAAAATATAAACAAAAGTATGATAATTAATAGATTTGATCAGATCATAAAATCACCACCACCTTCAAACAACAATTATAATAACAATCAACAACAATTTATAACAACAATTATAACAAACATCAGCAACAACGATTATCACAATAATTGCAATAATTAATTCGCAACTCAAACCAACACAACTTATATCAACATCAACTCATATCAAAAGTAACTTCACAATGAATCAAAATGAGACACAACTATGCACATGTATGTGGTACCCAGGGCTTCAGCCCCCATCGCCAATTGCCAGTTAAACCGAGGCATCAAGGCATAAGCCTTCGTCACTAATTTGCCAATCCAGGCCATCGCCAGAAATGCATATGTATATGAATGCAACAAACACATACAACAACAACATCATCTCCACAAAGGCATAAGCCTATATCGTCGCTATACCAATAAATAGAGGTATACATCGTCACTGAAACATCCTGCAACTTCGCATAAAACAACAATAATATACACATCGCTGAGAAATCACAAAGGAAATAAAAACACAACGTACTCATCATAATTCACAAAACAGGCCAATCACGATCACCTACTAACATATACGAACTACCTCTACAATTTTCAATTAATCCCTGATAACTAAATTTACCGCTAAATCTACTAATTCGGTACTATTTTTATCAACTATTATTAATACTAGTCAATTATTCTGCTACCAACCACTTCGATTTATTCCCTGCTATTCACTCCTAAAATACATTGATTGGCAATATATCTTCTTCTGCTTTTTATTAAATCGGCTCTGCTATTTCCAATAAACCTGCTAAGTAAATACTGAATCCGTAATTTACTTGTACAAATCCTTAAACTATACTTTAAATTAAATAAACTAAATTATTATTATTATTATTATTATTATTATTATTATAATGGCTATTATTATTGTACTAACAGAAAATACATATATTTATATACAGTATGGATGAAGCATACCATATTACTAATGACCATATATATTTATCAATGTTACTAATAACGACACATATATATAATAATAATTGTATTGTATGAAGCATAATATATATACATATGGAAGGATCATGCCCCTCGACACACTAATAAATTGTGACGGTCGTCACCAAGGGTGTGCCACTCGGCACCCCTTCCTTACCCTTCCCTGCCGGTTGGCAGGGCCTTCGTCCGAAGTGTTTCTTGTCGTCCGCCTTAATTGTTTTTACTGTAATTTCTTCGATTTACAGTTTATCAAAAAATCCATTCAATCCTCTTCGGTTCCGATTCAATTAATATAATTAATACAACAATTCAATATCCGGCAACAATTAACAAATCAATCGATCACTAGGATGAATTCATCAAGCATCAAACAAACAATCCATGGTATCAATTAATAAAATTCCAATCCCATATACTAATCATCATATTCGTGGTTATATAATTCGAACCTCACCCTTACCTTGTATATGGAGTTCACCTCTAATATCCGATCGAGTGCAAGCCTTTGCCTTTTCCCCGAAAATCCACGATCAATTCCTCCTTTTTGCCTAAACCTCTTCGTCGGCAACTTATCTATTCTCCCAAAAGCCAAACCTAATTTCCACAGAAACCTAATTCCATATATTCTCCTTTTATTCCTTTAGTCCAATAAATCCAACTAATAATAATATAGTTACTATTATTTCTTAATGGGCCTACTAATCGTACGCCTCCATATTGCTATACACACCACACCACAACTAATCCAAATTAAATAATATTATTACTAACATTATTTTCTTCAACATAATCCAACTTTATTAATTCTTCGATTAACCGATTAAATAATCTAATTCCTCGTCTTATAATATCACTAATAAATCCAACTTCGATCGAATTTTCATATTAAATCCTTGAATAATTTATTTAAATAATTAAATAAATTTCCGGGTGTTACAACTCTCCCCCACTTAGAATATTTTCGTCCTCGAAAATCTACCGACACAACCATCCTTAACTCAACAATCTCATATAATCCTTCGATCAAACGACAACTTAATCACGGTTTAAATCCATTACTTGTACCTCAATATTCCAATATGATTGCAACATAATCCTTACTAACTTGCCAATCATTTTAGCAATATCTTAAAACAACATCTTACAACATAGCAACAACTACCACTTGCTTAAATCTGGTTATACAATCCTACCTCATCATCCTCAGCAACCTATTCCACACCAAACGCATGCGCAATTCTTATTTCCATATTCAGGTGTCCTTTGCTACCGAAGCACCAACAACTTACAACCGAATCATAATCGAGGAGTACAACTTCTCCCTCACTTAGTTCCAAACCAACTCCTGCAACAAGCAATCAAAAACAATAAGTACCGACAGTGTTGTACACACATGTCGCGTACTAAGGGATAAGCAACAATTAGACGACTCTGGCCGAACGGACCGACCTGCTCTGATACCACTAATGTAACACCCCAAATCTACCCGTTAAATTATACGGAAAATCAGAGTATAAAATTCAAAACATATAGTCATTTGGGATATCACATATTCGTCATTCAAAACAATTACGGCTTAATTTTCTTCACATAGATACATAGCACAGGAATTTAAAACGACAATCAGATCATTACTCAAAGATCACTTTGTTCAAATTCAACAATTAACTCGCAGCGGAATCAACAAACTTCATAACTATTCAAATCAAGTCATAGCATCATTGCACGGTAACTTTAAGTTACAATTTAAAACATAATTCACATAAAATTTAGCAAACAAAATAATAAATAAAACAATCACTTTATCCCCCCGAGTGATACGTATCAGAGCAAGACACCAACTCGAATAACAACAACTAAAGACTTCATAGAATCACTTCAAACTTCCACCGCTATCTTGAGTACCTGTCCATTTCCCATGGTAGGGAAACATCATTCAGAAGGGGTGAGATATCGAAAAATATAAACAAAAGTATGATAATTAATAGATTTGATCAGATCATAAAATCACCACCACCTTCAAACAACAATTATAATAACAATCAACAACAATTTATAACAACAATTATAACAAACATCAGCAACAACGATTATCACAATAATTGCAATAATTAATTCGCAACTCAAACCAACACAACTTATATCAACATCAACTCATATCAAAAGTAACTTCACAACGAATCAAAATGAGACACAACTATGCACATGTATGTGGTACCCAGGGCTTCAGCCCCCATCGCCAATTGCCAGTTAAACCGAGGCATCAAGGCATAAGCCTTCGTCACTAATTTGCCAATCCAGGCCATCGCCAGAAATGCATATGTATATGAATGCAACAAACACATACAACAACAACATCATCGCCACAAAGGCATAAGCCTATATCGTCGCTATACCAATAAATAGAGGTATACATCGTCACTGAAACATCCTGCAACTTCGCATAAAACAACAATAATAGACACATCGCTGAGAAATCACAAAGGAAATAAAAACACAACGTACTCATCATAATTCACAAAACAAGCCAATCACGATCACCTACTAACATATACGAACTACCTCTACAATTTTCAATTAATCCCTGATAACTAAATTTACCGCTAAATCTACTAATTCGGTACTATTTTTATCAACTATTATTAATACTAGTCAATTATTCTGCTACCAACCACTTCGATTTATTCCCTGCTATTCACTCCTAAAATACATTGATTGGCAATATATCTTCTTCTGCTTTTTATTAAGTCGGCTCTGCTATTTCCAATAAACCTGCTAAGTAAATACTGAATCCGTAATTTACTTGTACAAATCCTTAAACTATACTTTAAATTAAATAAACTAAATTATTATTATTATTATTATTATAATGGCTATTATTATTGTACTAACAGAAAATACATATATTTATATACAGTATGGATGAAGCATACCATATTACTAATGACCATATATATTTATCAATGTTACTAATAACGACATATATATAATAATAATTGTATTGTATGAAGCATAATATATATACATATGGAAGGATCATGCCCCTCGACACACTAATAAAGTGTGACGGTCGTCACCAAGGGTGTGCCACTCGGCACCCCTTCCTTACCCTTCCCTGCCGGTCGGCAGGACCTTCATCCGAAGTGTTTCTTGTCGTCCGCCTTAATTGTTTTTACTGTAATTTCTTCGATTTACAGTTTATCAAAAAATCCATTCAATCCTCTTCGGTTCCGATTCAATTAATATAATTAATACAACAATTCAATATCCGGCAACAATTAACAAATCAATCGATCACTAGGATGAATTCATCAAGCATCAAACAAACAATCCATGGTATCAATTAATAAAATTCCAATCCCATATACTAATCATCATATTCGTGGTTATATAATTCGAACCTCACCCTTACCTTGTATATGGAGTTCACCTCTAATATCCGATCGAGTGCAAGCCTTTGCCTTTTCCCCGAAAATCCACGATCAATTCCTCCTTTTTGCCTAAACCTCTTCGTCGGCAACTTATCTATTCTCCCAAAAGCCAAACCTAATTTCCACAGAAACCTAATTCCATATATTCTCCTTTTATTCCTTTAGTCCAATAAATCCAACTAATAATAATATAGTTACTATTATTTCTTAATGGGCCTACTAATCGTACGCCTCCATATTGCTATACACACCACACCACAACTAATCCAAATTAAATAATATTATTACTAACATTATTTTCTTCAACATAATCCAACTTTATTAATTCTTCGATTAACCGATTAAATAATCTAATTCCTCGTCTTATAATATCACTAATAAATCCAACTTCGATCGAATTTTCATATTAAATCCTTGAATAATTTATTTAAATAATTAAATAAATTTCCGGGTGTTACAACTCTCCCCCACTTAGAATATTTTCGTCCTCGAAAATCTACCGACACAACCATCCTTAACTCAACAATCTCATATAATCCTTCGATCAAACGACAACTTAATCACGGTTTAAATCCATTACTTGTACCTCAATATTCCAATATGATTGCAACATAATCCTTACTAACTTGCCAATCATTTTAGCAATATCTTAAAACAACATCTTACAACATAGCAACAACTACCACTTGCTTAAATCTGGTTATACAATCCTACCTCATCATCCTCAGCAACCTATTCCACACCAAACGCATGCGCAATTCTTATTTCCATATTCAGGTGTCCTTTGCTACCGAAGCACCAACAACTTACAACCGAATCATAATCGAGGAGTACAACTTCTCCCTCACTTAGTTCCAAACCAACTCCTGCAACAAGCAATCAAAAACAATAAGTACCGACAGTGTTGTACACACATGTCGCGTACTAAGGGATAAGCAACAATTAGACGACTCTGGCCGAACGGACCGACCTGCTCTGATACCACTAATGTAACACCCCAAATCTACCCGTTAAATTATACGGAAAATCAGAGTATAAAATTCAAAACATATAGTCATTTGGGATATCACATATTCGTCATTCAAAACAATTACGGCTTAATTTTCTTCACATAGATACATAGCACAGGAATTTAAAACGACAATCAGATCATTACTCAAAGATCACTTTGTTCAAATTCAACAATTAACTCGCAGCGGAATCAACAAACTTCATAACTATTCAAATCAAGTCATAGCATCATTGCACGGTAACTTTAAGTTACAATTTAAAACATAATTCACATAAAATTTAGCAAACAAAATAATAAATAAAACAATCACTTTATCCCCCCGAGTGATACGTATCAGAGCAAGACACCAACTCGAATAACAACAACTAAAGACTTCATAGAATCACTTCAAACTTCCACCGCTATCTTGAGTACCTGTCCATTTCCCATGGTAGGGAAACATCATTCAGAAGGGGTGAGATATCGAAAAATATAAACAAAAGTATGATAATTAATAGATTTGATCAGATCATAAAATCACCACCACCTTCAAACAACAATTATAATAACAATCAACAACAATTTATAACAACAATTATAACAAACATCAGCAACAACGATTATCACAATAATTGCAATAATTAATTCGCAACTCAAACCAACACAACTTATATCAACATCAACTCATATCAAAAGTAACTTCACAACGAATCAAAATGAGACACAACTATGCACATGTATGTGGTACCCAGGGCTTCAGCCCCCATCGCCAATTGCCAGTTAAACCGAGGCATCAAGGCATAAGCCTTCGTCACTAATTTGCCAATCCAGGCCATCGCCAGAAATGCATATGTATATGAATGCAACAAACACATACAACAACAACATCATCGCCACAAAGGCATAAGCCTATATCGTCGCTATACCAATAAATAGAGGTATACATCGTCACTGAAACATCCTGCAACTTCGCATAAAACAACAATAATAGACACATCGCTGAGAAATCACAAAGGAAATAAAAACACAACGTACTCATCATAATTCACAAAACAAGCCAATCACGATCACCTACTAACATATACGAACTACCTCTACAATTTTCAATTAATCCCTGATAACTAAATTTACCGCTAAATCTACTAATTCGGTACTATTTTTATCAACTATTATTAATACTAGTCAATTATTCTGCTACCAACCACTTCGATTTATTCCCTGCTATTCACTCCTAAAATACATTGATTGGCAATATATCTTCTTCTGCTTTTTATTAAGTCGGCTCTGCTATTTCCAATAAACCTGCTAAGTAAATACTGAATCCGTAATTTACTTGTACAAATCCTTAAACTATACTTTAAATTAAATAAACTAAATTATTATTATTATTATTATTATAATGGCTATTATTATTGTACTAACAGAAAATACATATATTTATATACAGTATGGATGAAGCATACCATATTACTAATGACCATATATATTTATCAATGTTACTAATAACGACACATATATATAATAATAATTGTATTGTATGAAGCATAATATATATACATATGGAAGGATCATGCCCCTCGACACACTAATAAAGTGTGACGGTCATCACCAAGGGTGTGCCACTCGGCACCCCTTCCTTACCCTTCCCTGCCGGTCGGCAGGACCTTCATCCGAAGTGTTTCTTGTCGTCCGCCTTAATTGTTTTTACTGTAATTTCTTCGATTTACAGTTTATCAAAAAATCCATTCAATCCTCTTCGGTTCCGATTCAATTAATATAATTAATACAACAATTCAATATCCGGCAACAATTAACAAATCAATCGATCACTAGGATGAATTCATCAAGCATCAAACAAACAATCCATGGTATCAATTAATAAAATTCCAATCCCATATACTAATCATCATATTCGTGGTTATATAATTCGAACCTCACCCTTACCTTGTATATGGAGTTCACCTCTAATATCCGATCGAGTGCAAGCCTTTGCCTTTTCCCCGAAAATCCACGATCAATTCCTCCTTTTTGCCTAAACCTCTTCGTCGGCAACTTATCTATTCTCCCAAAAGCCAAACCTAATTTCCACAGAAACCTAATTCCATATATTCTCCTTTTATTCCTTTAGTCCAATAAATCCAACTAATAATAATATAGTTACTATTATTTCTTAATGGGCCTACTAATCGTACGCCTCCATATTGCTATACACACCACACCACAACTAATCCAAATTAAATAATATTATTACTAACATTATTTTCTTCAACATAATCCAACTTTATTAATTCTTCGATTAACCGATTAAATAATCTAATTCCTCGTCTTATAATATCACTAATAAATCCAACTTCGATCGAATTTTCATATTAAATCCTTGAATAATTTATTTAAATAATTAAATAAATTTCCGGGTGTTACAACTCTCCCCCACTTAGAATATTTTCGTCCTCGAAAATCTACCGACACAACCATCCTTAACTCAACAATCTCATATAATCCTTCGATCAAACGACAACTTAATCACGGTTTAAATCCATTACTTGTACCTCAATATTCCAATATGATTGCAACATAATCCTTACTAACTTGCCAATCATTTTAGCAATATCTTAAAACAACATCTTACAACATAGCAACAACTACCACTTGCTTAAATCTGGTTATACAATCCTACCTCATCATCCTCAGCAACCTATTCCACACCAAACGCATGCGCAATTCTTATTTCCATATTCAGGTGTCCTTTGCTACCGAAGCACCAACAACTTACAACCGAATCATAATCGAGGAGTACAACTTCTCCCTCACTTAGTTCCAAACCAACTCCTGCAACAAGCAATCAAAAACAATAAGTACCGACAGTGTTGTACACACATGTCGCGTACTAAGGGATAAGCAACAATTAGACGACTCTGGCCGAACGGACCGACCTGCTCTGATACCACTAATGTAACACCCCAAATCTACCCGTTAAATTATACGGAAAATCAGAGTATAAAATTCAAAACATATAGTCATTTGGGATATCACATATTCGTCATTCAAAACAATTACGGCTTAATTTTCTTCACATAGATACATAGCACAGGAATTTAAAACGACAATCAGATCATTACTCAAAGATCACTTTGTTCAAATTCAACAATTAACTCGCAGCGGAATCAACAAACTTCATAACTATTCAAATCAAGTCATAGCATCATTGCACGGTAACTTTAAGTTACAATTTAAAACATAATTCACATAAAATTTAGCAAACAAAATAATAAATAAAACAATCACTTTATCCCCCCGAGTGATACGTATCAGAGCAAGACACCAACTCGAATAACAACAACTAAAGACTTCATAGAATCACTTCAAACTTCCACCGCTATCTTGAGTACCTGTCCATTTCCCATGGTAGGGAAACATCATTCAGAAGGGGTGAGATATCGAAAAATATAAACAAAAGTATGATAATTAATAGATTTGATCAGATCATAAAATCACCACCACCTTCAAACAACAATTATAATAACAATCAACAACAATTTATAACAACAATTATAACAAACATCAGCAACAACGATTATCACAATAATTGCAATAATTAATTCGCAACTCAAACCAACACAACTTATATCAACATCAACTCATATCAAAAGTAACTTCACAACGAATCAAAATGAGACACAACTATGCACATGTATGTGGTACCCAGGGCTTCAGCCCCCATCGCCAATTGCCAGTTAAACCGAGGCATCAAGGCATAAGCCTTCGTCACTAATTTGCCAATCCAGGCCATCGCCAGAAATGCATATGTATATGAATGCAACAAACACATACAACAACAACATCATCGCCACAAAGGCATAAGCCTATATCGTCGCTATACCAATAAATAGAGGTATACATCGTCACTGAAACATCCTGCAACTTCGCATAAAACAACAATAATAGACACATCGCTGAGAAATCACAAAGGAAATAAAAACACAACGTACTCATCATAATTCACAAAACAAGCCAATCACGATCACCTACTAACATATACGAACTACCTCTACAATTTTCAATTAATCCCTGATAACTAAATTTACCGCTAAATCTACTAATTCGGTACTATTTTTATCAACTATTATTAATACTAGTCAATTATTCTGCTACCAACCACTTCGATTTATTCCCTGCTATTCACTCCTAAAATACATTGATTGGCAATATATCTTCTTCTGCTTTTTATTAAGTCGGCTCTGCTATTTCCAATAAACCTGCTAAGTAAATACTGAATCCGTAATTTACTTGTACAAATCCTTAAACTATACTTTAAATTAAATAAACTAAATTATTATTATTATTATTATTATAATGGCTATTATTATTGTACTAACAGAAAATACATATATTTATATACAGTATGGATGAAGCATACCATATTACTAATGACCATATATATTTATCAATGTTACTAATAACGACACATATATATAATAATAATTGTATTGTATGAAGCATAATATATATACATATGGAAGGATCATGCCCCTCGACACACTAATAAAGTGTGACGGTCGTCACCAAGGGTGTGCCACTCGGCACCCCTTCCTTACCCTTCCCTGCCGGTCGGCAGGACCTTCATCCGAAGTGTTTCTTGTCGTCCGCCTTAATTGTTTTTACTGTAATTTCTTCGATTTACAGTTTATCAAAAAATCCATTCAATCCTCTTCGGTTCCGATTCAATTAATATAATTAATACAACAATTCAATATCCGGCAACAATTAACAAATCAATCGATCACTAGGATGAATTCATCAAGCATCAAACAAACAATCCATGGTATCAATTAATAAAATTCCAATCCCATATACTAATCATCATATTCGCGGTTATATAATTCGAACCTCACCCTTACCATGTATATGGAGTTCACCTCTAATATCCGATCGAGTGCAAGCCTTTGCCTTTTCCCCGAAAATCCACGATCAATTCCTCCTTTTTGCCTAAACCTCTTCGTCGGCAACTTATCTATTCTCCCAAAAGCCAAACCTAATTTCCACAGAAACCTAATTCCATATATTCTCCTTTTATTCCTTTAGTCCAATAAATCCAACTAATAATAATATAGTTACTATTATTTCTTAATGGGCCTACTAATCGTAAGCCTCCATATTGCTATACACACCACACCACAACTAATCCAAATTAAATAATATTATTACTAACATTATTTTCTTCAACATAATCCAACTTTATTAATTCTTCGATTAAGCGATTAAATAATCTAATTCCTCATCTTATAATATCACTAATAAATCCAACTTCGATCGAATTTTCATATTAAATCCTTGAATAATTTATTTAAATAATTAAATAAATTTCCGGGTGTTACACCATTAAACATAATGTCTGTTTTCTTAGTATGTTCTATTGTGCAGCCAGAATTTGTAAACGTTACTTTAAAATCTTTGTCGCACAATTGACTTATACTTAAGAGATTATGCTTAAGACCTTCTACTAGCAGTACATCAGTTATAGTTGTGGTAGAAGGGTTACCTACACTTACTTTACCAAGTATGGCTCCCCGGTTGTTATCTCCGTAGGTGACATACCCCTTTTTCTTTGCGTGAAACTCAACGAAAAGAGATATGTCTCCAGTCATGTGTCTTGAACATCCGCTATCAAGGAACCACAACCTTTCGACAATGTCAAGACACTTTTCCTGCAAAATTAATTTAGAGAGGGAGGTCCCCAATTTTCATTGGGTCCTTGGTAGTGAGTACATAATTTGTTGCACTTAGGCAACCATTAAAACACTCCTTTAGGAACCAAAATCCTCCTAAATTTGCATTTTTCAATGTTATGACCCTTTTTGCAACAATAGTGACAGGTAATATGATGAGAATATGCTGTTTTGCTAGTTGATACTTTTGGTACAAAAGTATATTTGCTATATAAAGGAGTATACGACCTTTTGAACTTATTTGGATCAACCGCAAAAGTCACTTTTGGTTGTAGATCCTTGTCTAATTTGGCTTTTAGATCTCTTACTTCTTTTTGCCAAATATGACATGTCTCACAACCAAACCATGATGTAGGATCTATCTCAACTTTATCATTTTGAATGTCTAGCATAGATTGTTTTAAAGCTTCCATATCCTTTTCGGTTTTCTCAACTTTTGATTCAAGATATGAAAAGATTTTCTTATTTGAGGCCAAAAGTTTGAAAGCTTCAATTGCATCTCTATGTAATTCTTCAAAAGCAAGTTTTAGTTGAGAATGAGATACCTTGTCTATGAGTTCAGGTTTAAGATGACTTACAATTTTCTTTTTCTTGTGTTGATGAGCCATAAGGCATAAGTTTGCCAATTCTTCTTCATCGCTTGATGAGCTTTCACTAGATGAATCACTTTCCCATGCTATGTAGGCTCTTCTAGATTTGTTATGACCTTTGCTTTGGTTCTTCTCTTTTTCCTTCTTAAGGTATGGACAGTCCGGTTTGTAGTGACCGACTTTGCCACAATTAAAGCAAGGCCCTTTGATTTTTCCTTTGTTGTTGTCATCTTGTTTGAGCTTGTTTGATTGCTTTCTATAGTTGATCAAGCCTTTGTCGGAATGTTTTGCTCCATTTTTCTTTAGGTATTTGTTGTTCTTCGCACAAACAGTCCCATTTCCTCATCATCGGAGTCTTCATCATCACTTGTATCACTATCCTCTAGCTCTTGTCTTGAGGTCTTGGAGCTTGAAGCTTTTAGAGCTATTGACTTCTTCTCTACCTCTTTCTCCATGTTCTTCTCTTTCTTTTCTCTTTTCTCACGCATGTCAAGGCATTTAAGATGTTGTTCATGTTCCTCTAGTTTACCAAAAAGAGTGGTAATGTCTAAGGTGTTTAGATCATTTGCTTTCTTTATTGCTGTAACCTTGGGTTGCCATTCCCTGTTCAAACATCTTAAGATTTTGTTAGTAGCAACTGCATTGGAAATAGGTCTATCAAGAGAATTTAAACGATTTTTCAGGTGAACGAATCTCTTCTGCATGTTTTCGATGGATTCACCATCTTCCATGTGGAAAAGTTTGAACTCTTGAGTTAACGTATTGATTCTAGCTAGTTTGACATCATCCGTTCCCTCGTGGGCAACTTGCAATGTATCCCACATAGCTTTAGCGGATCTACAATGGGAAACGCGATAGTATTCATCAATTCCTAGAGCTGAGATTAGAATGTTTCTCGCTTTCCAATCGTATCCATATCTCTTTTCATCTTCAGCATCCCAAGTATTTTCTGGTTTTGGAATAACTGCACCAGCTGCATTTGTCATGGTGATCTGAAAGGGACCATTGACAATAGCTGTCCTGATGTTCCTATCAATTGCATTGATGTGGACACACATACAATCCTTCCAATAGCCATAGTTTTCACCGTTGAAAACTGGAGCTCTATTGTGAGCCCCTTTAGGTCCGGAAGCCATCTTTCCAATAAGTGTTTCACGTAGCACGGAATAAACCAGAGCTCTTGATGCCACTTGTTAGACGTTGGCCTAAGGATCTAGAGGGGGGTGAATAGATCTCACAGAGTTTTTCGGAATTATTTCGAACTAAGGCGAAAGCGGTTATAAATCGACTTGCGTCTATTCTGGACCGTTATTGCAAGGGTCGTATATGTGACAAAACCACATGATAATTGAGATTAACGATGGAATGATATGTTATCGAATCAATATGTTTCACTATAGAAAATCGATTAACTTCTGATTTGATAAACTTTGATTTGCAATGCAGTAATAATGAAAGAAGCAAAAACACAAACACTTGGTGATAATGATCAAATTGATGGTGATTCAATGTGTGATGAATTGTGATGTTTATACAAGTTCTTAATTCACAATTTTAACACTCGAATCGTTAATCAATTTGCAAATATAACCAAATATGAACAGAACGTAAATGAAAAGATAAAAGCGACAAGAACACGATATTTGTTTAGGCAGTTCGTCGATCGTCCTCACTACGACTACGTCTGCCCCCAATTCCAAACTGAAATTAGGAAATCTTCCATTAATGTTGAAAGCAGTTTATACAAAGAAGATAACAAAGCGATAAACAATAAACCAAATTTGTCGATCCTTTGAATCTTCTTCCCCCTTAATCTTGAGCCAGATCAAGGTCTTCCAAGAGCTTCACTTTGATCCCTTTCTGCAGTGTCTTGAATTGCTTGAACACTTGTTCTTCAATCTTCACACTCAGCTGGATCCTTGATGAAGCCTCTTGATAAAAATCCCCAAAATTCACCAATCTTGGAGGACAAAACCCTCAGATTTTATTCACCAAAAACCCCACAAATCTTCACCCACTAGGAATCTTGAATTCCATTCCATGGACGTTATCGATCTTTAACGCAAACCCTCAACGCAAAAATGATTGTGTGTAGTTGTGTTAGAGTTGTGTCGATGATCGAAGATGAGAAGCCTTTGTGTATCTTTCAGTTGTTGGTGTTGAGAAACTGCAATAATGAACCTTGTAGAGAGCTAATCAGTTGGAGCAGAGAAAACCAGAAATTTTGGCATTTTTGATCAGATAGGTCGACCTCTTGTAATGCTTAGGTCGACCTAACAGAGCTGCATTTGCTTTGAATAACATTTGTTCCCAGTTAGGTCGACCTGTTAAGGAAGTAGGTCGACCAGAATCCTCTTCAGATACGTTTTGGGGACTTTTCTTCAGTTTAGGTCGACCTAGTTGTTGTGTAGGTCGACCTATCAGAAGGATGTGTAAATTTCTCCACTTTAGGTCGACCTGGGTTGGGAGTAGGTCGACCTGACTGCTGTTTTTCTGAGTTCTTCTTGTTTTACTTGTATTGAGTCGACCTATATGTATAGTGGGTCGACCTGCTTTGTCTTGAGTGACCAATGCTTGCTTTTCTTTGAGTTCTTCTGCTTGTGCCTTGTTGCTTGTTTGCTTGTGGAGTTTGCCATGGATCAAAAACACCTTTGTGAGTGTGATCTTGTATTCACAAAAGCTTTGATCGAAGATGTACTTTATGTACCTGACATGAAGTTCAATCTACTAAGTGTTGGACAATTGGTCGAAAAAGGTTTTTTAGTCGTCATGCAAGATAAAGCTTTAGAATTGTTCGAAACTCAAAACAATTTGGTCTTACAATCTCCATTGTCGATAGAGGCACAATGCTTGAAAATAGTTGTCAGCCACAAGGGTAGTCGGTTGTGACATTTAAGTTTTGGCCATTAGAATTTTAGGTCATCGATCAGCTGATTACTTAAGAGATGGTAAATGGCATACCGAGTCTTATGATGCCCGACAAACTTTATGAAGATTGTTTAATCGGAAAAAAAATCCAAAAATTCCTTTGTTTCAACTAGTGCAATGAGATCCTCCTGCATACTTGAAGTTGTACATTCATATGTATGTAGCCCTTTGAAGGAGCTTACCATTGGTGGAAACAGATATTTGGTCTCATTTTCCGATGACTTTAGTCGAAAGATCTTGATCTATGTGATCAAGAGAAAGGACGAATTGTTTGAAATCTTAAAGAGATTCAAGATATTTTTTGAAACCTAGAGTAAGGAGAAGCTCAAAGTTCTACGAACAGATGGAGGAGGCGAATACGCATCCCAAATATTTGAAGAATTCTGTGAAGAACATGGTATCGATCATAAGGTAAATTCTACATATAAGCCTCAACATAATGGAATTGTAGAAAGAAGAAACATAACCATATTGGATATGAAAAAATATATTAAGTTGTTTTTTATTTATTTTAATTCAATGAAAAAATAAATAACTACTGCATATCACCACCTTCTCCCAACCAAATCTGGCCATCAACATGTCGGTCACCTTCCAATCCAATCTGCATTTCCATTTTGCTCTCTCACCATACTCCCTTTGTAGTTCATATAAATCCATTACCTTTTCCTTCAGTAAGGAAATCGAAACATAACAACTTCAACATCACCACCAGAACCAGAACTCCCTTCAGAACAACAATATACCACCACCTCACACATGCAAACCATGAGAACACCACCCATCATCACCTTCAAACAATATCGGTTTCAGATTTTCAAGTCCAATTCCAAACCATATCAATACAACAACAGCCACCATGTACCATCCATAAACCATAAGCATTTATCCACAAAATTCAATCCCTTTAAAGTTATCGGCAGACCATACAACAACCATGTAAACTCCAGTCACCATTAATGTAACACTCACGTCATCATGTAGAGAAGGATAGAAAAACACTTAGAAAGGGGGGGGGGGGTTTGAATAAGTGTAGCTTTAAAAACTTGACAGATAAAAAATAAATTGCACAGTTATATTTATCCTGGTTCGTTGTTAACTAAACTACTCCAGTCCACCCCCGCAGAGATGATTTACCTCAACTGAGGATTTAATCCACTAATCGCACGGATTACAATGGTTCTCCACTTAGTCAGCAACTAAGTCTTCCAGAGTCTTCTGATCACACACTGATCACTCCAGGAACAACTGCTTAGATACCCTCTAAGACTTTCTAGAGTATTCTGATCCACACGATCACTCTAGTTACAACCTGCTTAGATAACCTCTAAGACTTCCTAGAGTATTCTGATCCATACGATCACTCTAGTTCCTTCCAACTTAATGTAATCAATTCTAAGAGTATAACAATTGCTTCTTAAAAGCTATAATCACAAACTGTGATATTTCTCTTAACGTTTAAGCTTAATCTCACTAATATATTACAACAGCAATGTAGTGAGCTTTGATGAAGATGAAGATTCTGAGCTTTGAGTAGAACAGAGTTTCAGCAAGTTAATATGAGTTGTTTTGTTCAGGATCGTTAACCTTGCTTCTCATCAGAACTTCATATTTATAGGCGTTGGAGAAGATGACCGTTGAGTGCATTTAATGCTTTGCGTGTTCCGTACAGCATCGCATTTAATGTTATACGCTTTTGTCAACTACCTCGAGCCTTGTTCACGCTGTGTCTACTGACGTTGCCTTTAATAGCTTTTAACGTTCCTTTTGTCAGTCAGCGTAGCCTGCCACTTGTACTTCCTTCTGATCTGATGTTTGTGAATACAATGTTTGAATATCATCAGAGTCAAACAGCTTGGTGCAAAGCATCTTCTGATCTTCTGACCTTGAAGTGCTTCTGAGCGTGATACCATCAGAATTTCAGTGCTTCTGACCTCATGTTCTTCTGATGCTTCCATAGACCCATGTTCTGATTCTGCTTCGACCATCTTCTGATGTCTTGCCAGACCATGTTCTGATGTTGCATGCTGAACCCTTTGAGACAAAGCTTCTGAGCGCTGAATTATGCATACTCTTTATATATTTCCTGAAAAGGAAATTGCATTGGATTAGAGTACCATATTATCTTAAGCAAAATTCATATTATTGTTATCATCAAAACTCAGATAATTGATCAGAACAAATCTTGTTCTAACAATCTCCCCCTTTTTGATGATGACAAAAACATATATAAATGATATGAATTTGCGATCAGAAAGAGCAGACGGCAAAAGACAAATTACACAGCTATAGCATAAGCATATGAATATGTCTCCCCCTGAGATTAACAATCTCCCCCTGAGATAAATAATCTCCCCCTGAAATAAATACTCGAAGAACTTTAATAAAAGACTTCCCTGATTATTTCGGTAGAGACGATCACATAAGCTTCTGTCTTCAGAGAATTCATAGCTTCTGACTTCTGCTTCCATTGGACAGCTTCAGAACTAGAATTTCTTTAGATCCCTAGAACACTCACAGCTTCTGATTCCTGCTTCCATCTAGGACAGCTTCAGAACTTGAATTTCTTTGATCTTCAGAACATTCACAGCTTCTGATTTCTGCTTCCATTTAGGACAACTTCAGAACTTGAATTTCTTTGATCTTCAGAACATTCACAGCTTCTGATTTCTGCTTCCATTTAGGACAGCTTCAGAACTTGAGTTTTCTGGATCTTTAGAACATTCACAGCTTCTGATTTCTGCTTCCTTCGGATAGCTTCAGAGCTTTGAATTTCTATCACTTCATGCTAGATTTGTATCAGAACATTGTTGAATGTACCAGAGCATCATCAGAGCATCTCTACATCCTGAAATGTTACAGAACAAAAACTAAACGACAAAAGTCAGCATGAACGAGTCAGAACATAAAATGTATATTGGAACACATGATATGTATCAGAGCCATATAGGCTAAAATAATGTATCAGAGCAAATAGAATTTTGTCAGAGCAAATAGACAAATATGGATCAAATTCTATTATCAGTGCTTCTGATTCATTCTTCTTTCTTGCTTCTGATTTCTGAAGCTTGACAGCACTTAGCTTGCTTCAGTTTCCATGAGTTTATTCTTTTTACAGAATAACACTTCTTATGGTTTTGCTTCTTGTGTTTGCTTTGAAGATTCTCTTCA